>NW_015113250.1:224351-290216 GCF_001443285.1 Poecilia latipinna | reverse complement strand
AGTGATTTTTGCTTTGACATGATTTTTTTTTTTTTGATTGAATACTACTTTTTTTGTTTGACATGATTTTTTTTTTTTTGATTGAATACTACTTTTTTTGTTTGACATGATTTTTTTTTTGATTGAATAATTGTGAAACAAATCTAACTCCATACAAATCTAACTCCATACTCTTTAACTAGGCGAGGACAGTTTTTTTTCTTGCATATTTAAATTGCAGCATTAAGTTAAAACTTTCAATTCAAGATTAGTGAACTTAAGAAACAATGTTTACACACCTTGTCTCTTGTTAAGTCAACTTCTTGAACTTTCATTTCTGTTAAAACCAAAATAATTTTCTTGTCGACTTACACTGCATTTTCAAGGCAGCAGGCGGACTTTCATTTTCAAGTTAAACCACCTTCAAATGTTTTACAGTGCACTTCAGGCCCTAAAATATTTCAAAAGGCACTAATGTTGACAGTCCAGCACTGATAGGTAATGAATTCCCAAAAGAAATAAATGATTCACATTCTGGAGTTTGTTCAAGGAAGAAAGCCAAAGAAATATCAGTCAGATATGATTCATCAGGAAGAGATATGAGTCACAGAAACACATATTTAAGAAGAAAGCAAGTGAAAGTAGTAGATTAAATTTCTAAAGCAAAACAGAAACTGTGCAAGTGTAGGAAATTCCTTAGCAGAAGTGTGGGATACTGGAGCAAATGTGACAGGAAACAGGGGGTGAGGGGGGGTGTTGTGAGCGTCGCTCCTTCACTCCGATGTTCCTTCCCTCGGGTCGGGGGGGCGCCGATTTATGTTTTCGCATCCACCTGAATAATGTGTAGTTGCGCCACTGCACTAGACAACTCAAAGTACAGAATCATAAAAAGATTGTCCAACTGCAAGCAGACCACGACCGCAACAATGGCCTGAAACAAGTGCAGGCTTTTTATCACTTATACTAGCGCATAAGTGATTCAAATAAACATAAACATACACCTTTATGTTTACAGTAAGATCAGTGTTTAAAAAGGTAATAAAGCTCAAAATCCTTAACTTATTTCTATTTCAGTGTACTGCACATTCTATTTAAAATTAAAACATGGAAAAACATATTTTCTTTTTTGTTATTTTTTATTACAATTATTAATCAAGAAGGAATATCTGGCTGTTAAAAAGTGCTTCTTTCTGCACAAGCTCAAACATGTACTATAGGAACTAAAAAAAAATGTTGAAGATTTAGCTTTCCTGTGAATGAGTGAGATCATTTGTTGCCTAATCAGAGCTTCACCTCTGTGTTGAATTTCCTCTGCATGTCTTGCTTTTTCTCAGAAACGCATGGTTTAATGTTAGACAGGTTTTTTTATTTTTTTTTATTTTACTGGATAACTTGTTGGTATGAAACCAAAATAGTAAGTCAGCTGCCTGCCTCCTCAACTGCTGGTCAGGCACCATCTAGATTTTATACATGACAGGTTATGGTTTTATCCATTAAAATATATTTTTAAAAACTTTGCAGTGTTTGGAGCTAATAATAAATGTGGTTTTGCTGCAGGAAGAAAGGTCTGTCCACTCAATGATTTGCTCATGTAAAGTCTGAAAGCAGGTCATATCTTTATGCCTCAGTGACGCGCCGAAGCCGAGGTCTTCCTGATATGAGTGATGTAGCGTCTAGACAAACAGAAGGACCTTTTGTAAAACGGGTCACATAAGGACAGTGAGTTCGAAAAACACGTTCATATAGTCATTAGTCTTTCTGAAGCCACAAGGAGACGATGCGGCCCAGGACCCAAACAAGGTGTCCATGTGTAATATGTGGATGTAATATTATGTTTACTTTGGAAAACGTCATTTTATTGGTTTTGTCTCTCCAACCGGACTCTAAATTTTGATTAACGGTAATATCTAAATTTTGAGCTGACTCGACATTATGCTTGGTATCCTTTATTTGTGTGTCTGAAATCAAACCAATAAGACAAGCTCAACAGTATTTTATTTCTCATAAAGCAAATAAAGCATTGCACATAAAAAGCAGTGAGAGCTGTACAAGCATGGGACCCACATGAAGACCCTTTCTGTGAAAGAGAAAGTAAAGAAAGAAGAGAAACCAAAAGGATCATTCTGATTACAGGATAAGATAGATGGCAACTCTGAGTCCCTGGTGAACACTGGGAAAACCCAGGAACATACTTTAATTAAAAATAACACAAACAGACCAAAACATGTTTAAAGAAAAAACAGAAGGACACATGAAGAGCTCTTTGTCAGCATAATAGTTAGATGGGACTTTTAGCACATCCTGCTAGTACTCAATGAACTGAATACAAAGAGAACTGCATAAAACTTCCTAAAATCATCAAAGCACAATATAAAAATAAAAAATATATGCATTTTCATCAACAAAAGTTTTAATTTTACCTTAATCACACTCAAAACATTTTTACAGTAGATATTAAATCATGTGATGAAATAATGGTTAGAGCTTTGTGATTATTGACCCGGTGTATAAACAGGATAAAGTCATGAAAACACAATATAAAATCAACCCACATGAAAAACCAGCCAAAAAAACCCCAAACTAAATAAAAACCTGAAACCTTTATTGTTTTTATTGTAGTTTTCATTACAGTGTTAATCATTACTGTTTAAAATTACTGATAAACCTGCAGTTTATCAGTAAAACAGCCCTAGCCCTCTGCTAGGGCTGTTTTCATAAGTAGACCTGCAAACCTCCTGCATCCTGCCTTTGACTATAAAAACATCTGTACAATAAGTCAACACTGGTTCTGTATCCTCTTTGTAGAATGTAGCAAAAAGAATGAAACCAGACCAATGATGGAGAAAAGATATCAAATTAAAGGTTACATAAGTGCAGTTTCACATTAATGCACAAAAGACAATCCTTTTGGCTTTAGGGAGGAAGAGCTTTTTGTTTTTTTCTACAAAGATAATGGGCCATCATGTGATATCTTTTCGGGAGAAAGAAAAAGGATATGAAATCTGGTACTAAATACAACATCACACAAACAAAAGCCAAGCTTTCACCAAAGACTGACATGGACTTTACTTTGATTTAATAGTGATTTACTCCACAAAACTTTAACAAGCACATCAGTCATTTTCAAAGAAATAGTACACATTTTTTCTAAGGAACAGGAAAGAGTGTTGGCACAGTTTAATAGTTCACATGAAGCAGCAGCTGCAGACACAATTCATTTCACAGAAGAGAAATTATCTTTGGTTTACAGGTTACAAACCCAGTTTTTGTCTAGTAGTGCACGACTAATGTTTCTGAATGAAGTACTACCTCCCGTCAGAGAAAACTTTGCTGGACAGTTGGCTATAGAGATGCATTCTTAAAAAAAATTAAAAACTTATTTCAAAGTTTTCCATCTTTAAGAGAAATAAAATGACAAAATTGAAAGGACTGCTCATCTAAACACACACACACACACACGCATAATCTGTCTGTATGTGCAGAGCATTGTGAGTGTACAATGCACATACATAGTTGTGAGTAGTTATACTCACAACTGCCCTCTGACCTGATTCAGTGCTTTCCTCATAGCTCTTACATAATATCACAAAAAAGATGAAACTGCTGAGCTGCCAAAGGCTATTGAATGTGGGCTAAACTCAGACGTGTCTGTCTTCTCATATTTCCCTGAACAGCTGCCACATCTCTGCTTGGACCGAGACCTCCTGTAATAACTACAATACAGTATCCCGTTTTGTGTTGTTTTCACATGTCTGGGCCTAAATGTGTACCCCCTTCCTTTCAGCTTCTTCTCCACTCAACTGGCCCATCCTGTTTTCAGACTTGATTTAATCTCTCTTTAACAATATTTCTGGTATGTTCAGATTAATTGTGAATTTACTAGTGAATCACAGTACAAGTTATCCCTGACTATGCACAGTTTTACATTGTAAAGAAAGTTGTATCATGAAGGTGGAGGTTAGCAAAGAAGAAAATGCTAATTTTGGAGGTTTGTAGAAAGTGAATACATAAATGCAGCTCGTTGGGTTTCCTGCAAAGAAAAAGAAGGAGATTTGTGAAATTTACTAAAAACTGTGTAGGAATAAACTGTATTTTCAGTTACAGTTTAAGTATTACCTTAGGCCATGTTGTCTTTGAATTCTTCACAGTAAGGAGGAGGTGGATCTGCAGACAGGAGTATTATTTAAATTCAGTGTAAATGTGTGAAATGATATAAACCAAATACATTCAATGGATTCTTTTAACATTGGCATGCTTACCGATTACTTCATCTGTGTTGGGAACCATGTTATGTGTCCCTGAAAGAAAGTGTGAAATTTTGTAAGAATATGCAGCTGTAGAAAGTAAATGTGAACCCACAACCACTTAAAGTTTAAGGTAAACAAACACAGACAGATCCCACAGCACCTGAAGCCTGAGCACGGAGAAAAAGTCCTTATGGATATCATGACATACACAGTAAAGGTTAAGCACTTACTAACTTACCTGTAAATAACTCTAACCCTCAGCTACCATTACTACAGACATTCCTTCCTGTTTTTTGTTGTTGTTTTTTTTAAGACTGCATATAACTTTGCACCAGTTGGGGGCAGTAACACCAATATGAAATAAATTAAAATTCAAAAGAAGAAGAGTCTGAGACAAGATGGAATGAATGTCGACTCACTTCTACAAACAGCTGTACCTCTTTTTTAGGGAAAAGTAGGTGCTACGGTTTGAATGAGTTTTTTTTGTTGCAACAGAGCTCAATATATTTAAAAATAAGTCTGTTTTTAAATATATCTGCGTATTTAAAACAAAACAAATCTGTTTTGTAAGTTTTAGGTGCTCAAATATCATGCAAGAGGAGGCAACCATTTTATGACGTAGATGCTAGTAACTGATTCGCAAAATTTTATTGAAACACTTTACAGTAAAGGGGCTGCAACCGTTTCTTCCACACTACTTAAGTGTTCTTTAGAAAATGTTATTTAACTTGTCTGCCATCACATCCAAGAACCTAAAACTCACAAAACACATTTTTGATCCCAACCTTTAGCTTGTATTGCACCAAACACTCCAGACATTGTATTGATTCATCCAAGCCACAGGCGCCTACATTTTCTCCTAAAAGGAGGCGCGGTTCTGTTCCCAGGTCATGTTTCACACAGAAAAATGGATATTTGTAAATAACTGCCCAATGCCAAAGCAAAACCAGAGTTAGCATAAACAATGTTAGCATAAACTGTATAAAGTCTTAGCCACTAGCCATTAGCTTCAGCTGAGTGATCTGCTGAAAATAAGACTGTTATAGCTTTCAGCAGAATCTTACTTTAAAAGTCCCAAACTATTAGTTTAAGTAAAAAAGCTGGATTTAGTCCAAGGATAGAAGAGATAGCTGGTTAATGATGAGCACATGATTCACACAAAGTTCTCACATGCTGCAACAGGACTGGAATGTAAGTATGATTTAACCTTGACTGGAAACATCCCGAATCTTCACAATATTGATTAACTAGATGAACCCTAACGACATGCAACATTTGGTGGCTCAACAGGTCTCAATGCAAATTAATTTAAAGAACTGGCAGAAGTATCAGAAATAAGTACAGAAACGACCTCCATCTTTAACTTAGTGTTAGCCATTTATGCCCATTTGGAAAAGAATAGGAAGAGCTGTAACAGTTTGTCCAAAGATGGACGTACCCATAAGAGGAGCGGTTGAGGGCCTCCGGTTTTTTTCTGTCAGACATTTGAAAAAAGGCAAAATATGACAGAGGGTATACACTCAGTGCAAAATCTATCTACCATGTTGATAACTTTAGCCAACCTTTAACAACAAAAACAATGTTTACAGTAAAGTTTAAAATCAGGAAAAGTTTCTGGCCCTCAAGCTGCTTCATACTGTGTGACAATATGAGGTACTTTCCTAACCTGAATGGTCACTTTTCAGTTGCTATGCAAGTCTTTCCTGCAATCAACCTTTCCTCGTAGTTCTTTTATTGTTTTTGAGAAGGAAGTGATGAAATATGACCCCCTGCTGAGCACATCGGCTTTAAAGAGTGCAATAAAAATTAACTGCAATTGTATCAGGCCCAGTAACGTAACCTCTTTGACTCTGAACTACGATTGTCTATTTTAACAGACTCTTGTTAAATAAGTTGGCACAAGAAAATAAAGTGGCCAGAATGACCTCTGGACTTGTCTTTTAAGCTGCTACCAATGTCATATTATTGGTATGTTTAAAAATTGCCAATTGTATTAAGATAGTGAGTACAAGGTATATGGTAAACTTAAGTTAAAACTGTGACAACGAATACTCAAAAATATGTTTCAATAAATAAAAAAGAGTTCCAGTAAACTCTGTTCCAAATAACTCATATGTGAACTGGCAATGCTGTTTCAACTGAACAGACTTCAAAGAAACTCAACCAAATTAATTGCTACAGTTGTCAGACGACATTCTGAGGTTTGCCTCTTAGATCTTAAGCAACATCTGTGGGAGAATTGATGAAACTTTAGCAGTCATGGAAAAAAGGAGGAGATTTGTAAGGCTGTAAAGACTGTAAAGGGTATGTAAAAACTAAACCTCAATTATAATATATATAAATATTTTAGATATGTGTTTTTTTATCTTTAAATGAAGCCAGACATGTCATCTACTGCTGAAGTTTTCTTTTCCCCTTTCCTGATTTAAGGTTTAGTGGAAATGGTTGTTTTTATTCACAATAATCAGACAGGAGACAGACACAGACAAACTGGGGGAAGACATGCAGGAAAGGATCCAAGGTGAGGACTGGAACCCTTAACAGCCTCCATATACGAGGTACCCATCCCACCAATACCCCACACACTGCCCCAAAAGCAGGACTGTAAAAGTCTCAGCTGAGCTTCTTTAGATGTCATTTATCTTTATTTCAAACCTCAATCCAAATATCAAACATATACTCACGTTGGGAACGTCTTCTGCAGATTAACAGTGCCAACAGCAACCCCACAATCAGCGACCCGACGACCAAGACTGGAGCAATTATTGCTGAAAGTGATGTCTTCGAAGAATTTTGAGTGGAAGCATCAGGATCTGGATCGTCTGTATTATGACACAAAACAGTAAAAGCTTTCAAGTACATATCATAACAGAGTGTGCTGCTTCAATAGAAACAAATACAGATGGATGGCGGCTAACAGCTGCATTGTTGCTGCACTGTCGTTTCAGACAGTTGAACAGATACCAAGTTGTGTGGCAGCTGTAAAAATTTAGATTACAGTTTAGATAGCGTCTATATTCAGAAAAGCTTTTCCATTAGGAAGAGATAGAACAGTTTTTCCATAAAGTGTTACCCTGTCTCATCTGGCATGCGCTGTCTTGCTTCTTCTTTGTGGCAAATCTTTATAGTTTGGATTGGCAGAAACACCTGATCAGGACATGTATCCGCATGTCTGTTTACTTGTTTGTGTCTGAAGAGACAAGCAATCATACGGACAGAAAGAAACCATCTTGCGGCTTTAAAGAGAAACTAATTCAGCACGGTAAGAGCTCCATTTTTAGTCGTTTTGTTTTGCTGAACTTCTGGTTTTGCAGCTGAACATTTACAGGACTGTTTTTGGACGATCTACAACTCCTTTACAGTTGTGTTTTCTGTTGGAACATTAAACCTTGCCTCAACCTCCCAAAGATAAAGTCCTGGATTGAGCAATCTTTAACCAAAATGTGTTCGTTACAGCTCTGCCTGTGACTAAAGGTACATAATTTAGCTCCTGCAGAGGATGTTGTGTGTTTTTATCTGTGTTTGTAGCAAAAAATACCATTAATTAAATTACCTGTTCTTATCGTAGCTGAGCCCTCTTTGCCATCGCTGGCATTGTAGACCACGCAGGTGTACTCATCAGAGGTGGATAATTTCATCAAAGGCAGCTTGCTGGAGATTTCAAACAGACCATCCTCTGTTTGGTTCACTATTGGTGGCTCTGCGCTTTTTGTCCACTCCGTTTTGTTTTCATCAAACCAGCGCAGTTTGCCTTCTGGGTAGCCACCAGTAGCCTTACAAATCAGAGACTTGTGAGCATTTGGAACGACTTGCTCATCGATGCTGTACACAGATGGGGCTTCATATTTGGCTGCAAAAGCAAAGTAAAACACAAAAATGACATTGAACACTGATAGCCCAGTCAAATAGGATTGATAGAATCTGGATGACATTTGAGTACGATCATTTTCGACAAGTTATCAGAGCTTTACAATTATTACTACTAGCTCAACTAGAGAGCCAAAGGACTGAAGAGAATTATTCAAAAATAACTAATGATATACAAAAGTACAGGTATATCTAAAAAAAATCAGAATTTTGTAAAAAAAAAAAAAGTTCAAAATATTTTGTCATTAATATCAGAAAGTAAATCTCATGTGGATTAATAACACAAAGAGCTAACTTTTTGAAAGCTTTTTGCGCTTGCACTTTTGAGTATTTTGGCTGACAGAAAATTAAACAAAAATAGTGTGGATCAGAAAATTTGAATATTGTATAATATCAAAAAATCCAGGTTTCTGAATAGAAACTTTATTTCTATGCACTTAATGCTTGGTTGGGCCTCCTTTTGCATGAACTACTGCGTCATTGCGGCATGGCATGGAAAAGATCAGCCTGTGGCATTGCGTAGGTGTAAGGTAAGCCCAACAATGCAGCTCACTTGACTACACCCACTGGTTCTCCACAGGGTTCAGGTCAGGCCAGTTTTTGGGCCAATCAAGAACAATAACACATATCCAGTGAAGCAGGACGAACAGCGGGTTTTCGTCCATCTACAAACTTTACGCTGGACTTCAACAACAGTGAAATCTTTATCTCTCCACTTGTTCTCCAAACTCTGGGATCTTGATTTCCAAATGAAATGCTACATTTATTTCTGTCTGAAAAGAGGTCTTTAGACCACAGAGCAACAGTCCAGTTTTCTTCTTCTTAGCCCAGATTAGACGTTTCTAATGTCGCCTCTTGTGTCTTTGGTTCAGGAGTGGCCTGACACAAGATATGCCACATTTGTAGCCAATTTAGAAGATTTTTCGATACTAGCTGAGCTGGATGTGCTGACTCCAGCCTCAGTCCACTTCCCCAAATTTGTGAATGGGACTGTTTCCAAATGCATTTTTACTTCTACTTAACTTTTGGTAACCAGGAATATGCTTGACTAAGGAACTCTGGAAAACAACAGCTTCTTTAGCTATGGCCTTTTGTGGGTTAACCTCTGTGTGGAGGGTGTCATTAACTGTCCTCTGGACGTTTGTCCAGTCAGCAGTATTCCCCATGACAGAGTACTGACCTAAAGTGGGAAAACATTTAAAGGCTTTGTGGATGTTTTGAGTGATTTTGCTGATTAGGGTTTTTTCTAAAAGTTTCAAACATTGAACTTTCTCCAAATATTCCAATTTTCTGAGACACTACAGTTTGGCTTTTTATCTGTAAAACATAATTATCAAAATTAGAAGGAATAAAGGCTTGAAATATTTCACTCTGTTTGTAATGAGTTTATATAAAGTATGAGATTCAGTGTCGCAACGATATTCAGATTTTTTTTTTTTAAATACCTGGATTTGCTTCTTAAAACAGTAATCTGTTATTGTCACCTGTCACTTTGAAGTGTGTTGTCGTTTCGGCGTTACCACTGTCTGTCATCACCAGGCAGCTATAGACTCCCTCGTCTTTCACTTTAGGGTCGGTGATGACCAAAGATACGGTCCTGTCGTTCAAGGTAACCTTGTAGCCGGGGGGGAATTTATTTTTTTTGCCAGGTCTCCTATCAAGAGCTGACAGGAACGGATCATCATCTCCTTGCTTTTTCCAGACAACCACAGTGATTGTTAAATCGGGTATTTCTTGCGTGGTTTCAACCTTGCAGGTCAGCATAGACTGATGGGCGACCCGACCAGTTATTGTTTTATCACATACCACCTCGACGAAGGCTGTAGACAGGAAAAAGCAAAAATGAAACAGAAGGTTAAATCAATCATCTGAAGCATTTCTGAAGTATTTTTAAATCTCTGTTAAACAAATTAATGTTTCATTTGCTTAAACTTACATTTTGCATGTCCTGAACAGCAACAGAAGCAAATGACCAAAAGGAAGAGGGGAGCACGGGAGGCCATGTCTTTTTACCTGAAATAAAATAACCAAATCAATTAAGTTCACTGTTAAAGATTAATGAAGCTGAGAATTGAATGTGCAAAGGGTGTGAAAAGGCACCTGTCAGACATCTGTTGACCTCACCACATAAAGGGCACGAAGACAAGATTAGGACTAAATAAGTCTATAGCTCATGTCTACGGATTGTAAAAAATTTTGTGACTAAGGAAAGTAATGAAGCTGACCAACTCAGGAGACGCAACGCCAAGATGTTCAGAAATACGGTTTCAAAACCACGAAAATTTCCACTCAAGCTATTTATCTTACTGGGGTGAAGGAATGACTGTCGTATTTTCAGGTTTTATGAGGCAAAGTAAAACAGTGTTTCTCATCTCCAAGCTGTTGCTGTGCACTGCTGGACAGCAGACAGAAAGACTGCTACCATACTTTTGTCTCACTTACAAGAAAAAGAGAAATGGACTTGACTCACTAACGCTAGAAAAGAGCTAATCAGACCAAGTTGTTACCCTGACTTCCTGTAGCTCAGATAGACTTTAAAATTATTTTTGTTTGTTTCTAAATCACTGAATGGTTTAGCACCAAACCACACTAAAGGCCTGTTGTTTTTGTTACATCAACCTTCCAGACCTCTCTGCTCTTCTGGTTGAAGTCTACTCTGCACCCCAGAACCAGAATCAAACATGGAGCAGCAGCCTTCAGTTTTTATGAAACAAATTTCCAAATAAATGCTGAAACGCTTGTTTAGAGTGACCTTTGATTGTGGAAAGTGGAACAGAGATTTATTCCAATCTGGAAGACAATTTTTGATTATCTCTCTTTTTTTCTGCCACTGTAATGTAATGTTTCTTTTTTTTTTTTACCATGTAGCGCACTTTGACTTGTCTTCTTGCTGAAATGTGCGATACAAATAAACTTGACTTGATTTATAGCAGGGCCACCCATCACTCTTTTTGAGATAACTACAGTTGGCAAACTACAAGTGGAATATAGATCAGCAGATAGCCCAGCATATTAACATACTGATATCACTTTTTTTACACTCAGTTAAGTGTTATGACAACTAAAACTGATACATTATTTTTGCTGCTGAAGGATTAATTTTTCACTTGCCCTTTTCAAATAACAGCAACGAGGTCATGTTACACATTTATTTATGCTTTCCATCGTTGGGAATCATAATTTCCATGAATGTTTGGTTTAAGTAATTATTGACTGTTATAATGAATCACTTATAATTGATTAATTATTATTAACGATAAAGTGTCTTTAGTTAAACTTCTCAGTTTCTCGTGAAGGAGTGAATTCAGACTACCGGCAGAAGAAACTCTTCACACAACAAGGAATGATCACTGCCACGCTTATTTCAAATTAAGTCTGAGAATTTATTGACAAAATAGTCCAACTTTAAAGCTGAACTATCCCGTAAATAACTTACTTCGCTTGCAGTGTAACTATTGATGGAAAAGACAACAAGAAATTGCTTATATGGAATGATAAAGTGGAGATGAAATCAGATTAATGAACAAACTATGACCAAATGAAATGGAATACTGACAAATAACTTCAAAACTAATTGACTAATTAAAACAAGAAAGAAAAGAAAAAGGGAAAACATCTGCAGAAAGCACACTACAAGAAATCAGTGTGTGCCCCTGCTGAGAAAGAGATGAGGTAAAGGAAACTTAAAGCAGGTAAAGGCTCTCCTAATTAGCTACCCAATACTTTGAAACAAGGAGCCATGTGCCCAGGCCTAATGGAAAATTAAACCAAGGATTGTGGCTTTTGGCACTGCATGAGAATGTAGAAAATAATAATAACAGTGAAAAAGGGGGCAAAGGAAGACAGGAGAAACGGTGCAGAGATGATTACGTTTTTAAACTCTGCTCAAGATGCAAATCCCTTCAACGTATCACAGCATATGATCAGCAAAAGCAGTCACAAAGATAATAATAATCATGACACCGTACATCAGCACACTTCAGCAAGAGGCATTGACAACATGTGAAAAAAACGAGACAATATTGTCTTTTTTTAGCCCAAGCTAAATTGGAAAACCTGACCTTATTTTTGTGAGTTGCTCAGACTCACTCAGATTCAAAACGTCTGGTTACCGGTCCAGGAGAAGATTAGACCTCTGAAACAGTCGGCTTGGGCAGAGGTTCCAGAACTTTAGAGTGCCAGACACACAAGTAGCTACTCTTTAAATGTTCTCTTCAAAAGTTGTAAAAGTCCTTTCTCCATCCAACAGACCAGGAGGGGAACAATTCACGCGGATGTCTCTGTCGGACGCGGATCTCCACAGGCAAGGTTTTAGGACTTAGGTTTTGCTTTATGGTGAAGTCAGTTCTTATCTGATCAACTCTGAGTTTATTGCAAGGCGTTGCGATTTGGAAGTGTCTCCAGAACGAGCAGTGATTAGGGATCCGATCTGATCGCTTCATGTAGGTCAATAAAATCCCAACATCATTTTGGTGTGAATGATACAATCATATTTTTAACAAGGTCACCAAACCATGAGAGTTTCATACTGGCACAACCTTTCATGATTTCATGAGAACGATAAATCTTAAAACTGAAAGGAAAAAAAAATAACTGGAAAAAATTCTTCTTAAGATTTTAGACAAGATTACAGTGTTTTTGATAACATGACTGATTTAACTAACCTCAAGGAGAGAAAAACAAACCTCTCAATATGTACAAAAAAACATTGTGACTTGCGACTTATTAAGTGAAATCTGTAATTTAAAAAAAAAAGTGTTCCAGATATGTTTCTTTGAGACCTCACATAGGTAAATCTATTATCAAAACTCAGATCTGCACTTTGTCACCGAGTTATGACTATCAATAAAGGCGACTCCAGATGACTGACATTTCCCACCCGTAAATGAAATAAACCAAAAGCTTTTGAGATTTGCTTCCCGATTTCCATGAAGGAACTTGCTTGAATGGTGGCAAGAGCTACCTTTCATCTCCCATAAAGAGTTACTGGACCAATGTGAAGCAAAGGAACATTTTTTTCGTTTTATACCAACATGAGTCTTTTGTGAAGGGTTTAATTTTCTCAAAAGCAAGGACAAATCCTGCCCTCCAAACGTCTTCCAACAAGCATCAACAGGCCAAGTCGCAAGCCCTTCTTCAGTTCTTTGTTTTCACAGTTGTTTTTCCTCAAACATCTCTTTATCACATACCAAGGCGCCATTGATATCCATCGATTCATGGACCGCATTTTTTTTTTGTCCCTCTGAGACAAACCATGAGTTGAAGGAATGGGTTGTCGTAAGATGGAGGAGAGAGATTCTGTAAGCGAATTAGAAGATGCGCCTGACTTTTATTGTTGTTTACTGTTATAAAATTATGGGACTCAGCTGGTTTTTTATCACCATGCACTTTGGTGACTGTAATTCAATGATCCTGACAGAAACAAACAGAAAATATGACTCTCAGGTCAAGTGTTTACAGAACTAAGTATCAGATAGCTTGATGAAGCCAACTCTATAGGAGTCCCACACAGCTAAATATATCTGATGAAGACTATTGAAGAAACAGTTCAGGGTTTATGAAGTAAGGTGAGAAGTGGTTAAACCACTGTCACAACAGTAGCTAGACTGGAAATGCAGCTAGCAGTTTATATTACTGTGTGAAACGTGCTTAGAATAGAACATGCAAAGTATTTTCAGTCAGAGGAACTTTGACATGTGGAATAAAATAATATCAATACTTGTAAAATAGCACTCCCTTATAGCGCTGAATAAGATTTTATACTTTTACTGCAAACCGTGACCTGAAAAGCTACATGTTCAGTTCTCTGTATGTTTCACACAGGAAATCAATGGCAGCGCACTGTCTTCTATCTTCATTCCCTTTGTAAATAATTATAAGCTTCTCTGTAAAAAAAAAAAAAAAGCAAAAAACAACCAACCAATAGTTTTATAACACAGTGTCAGCATTAACAGCCCTGATGTTTTTAAACTGAAGCGGTTCCAGTAAGGTAGAAGTCCACTTGGTCTGTCTCAGATTAGACTCAGTGACTGAGATTAAACTAATCTGGAACTTTACTGAACGAAGACACCAGGAGAAATTCTTATGAAGTCCTAACACACTTCACACCAGAAACACAAAACTTCCTACTTCGCATAAAAATACAGGGTTCTGAAAGTAAAGGATGTAAATAAAGAGGATGTTTCTCCAGAAACATCATCATTCATTACATCATAATTCACCAGAAAGAACGCCAGGATGTCTATTTTTACATTCAAAAAGAATTTTCTCTGTCAAACAAAAAGAAAAGAAGTTCCAGAACTGGGTCAAATTTGCAGTGCCTCGCTGAGAAATGCACGGTCAGGCAGGATTTGGACTTCATAGTGTCCCTCGTCAGTTTTAAACTCAGGTTCAACAAAAAATATGCTTTGACAAAAGATTCATACAGTAAATAACCTTCCCTATCAAGTTCTATATGAACCAGTCTGACCAGCTCTGCATAAACAAGGTCATTTTATCTGACAAGTTCATCCGTTAGTACAGTCATTCTGAAAGAGAAAGTTCTCTTGAATTTTCCCATCCTCACGAGTTTAATTAAACAGGGTGTGTATGTGGGGAGGAATTTTTTTTTTTTAATTTCTACTGGCTGGATTTGATCCTGGAACTCATTTCTGTGCATGCAGATTTACATTTTAACATGTCAACGTCACACGACTCAATTTAACCCTCCGAAAAGATCACAGCTACATAGAAAAACAGTCCGCATCACAAACTGCAGATCTTGTTGTAAAGGGAGGACAGAAACCACACAATCAAGGAGGCAATATCAGCATTTCAGCAACCAGAGGCAACTCAGCATTTTTGCTCTTAATGAGAACCATTAAAATTAAGCACCCTCTTGTCCTCACATCTCAGTGGTGAAATGTTTCTGTTTAGCGTTATGCGTCAATGTCCCACCAGCACACATGGAGCAGAGACAGGCCCCTCCATGTAAGCAAAAGTATCCACAAGCATATTGTAATTCTTCGGAGACCAGAGTGTGAGAACACTGGCCTCGCCAAGTTAAGAGGTCAAGAATGAGCAGCCTCTTTTATAAGGAGTGATATTTGAATGAGGAAACTCCAGACGCTGCAGCTGTGTGCATGGGACATGTCAAGATTGGAGCAATCTCTTGAGAACATACATCTGCACAATCCCCATTGTCTGTTTGGAGTAATCTGATTTCTTTCCCACATGATCAGGAGGTCGTTCACACCATGGAGTTTGTAAAAACAAATGATCTCACTGCAGCACAAAGAATGGCTATACTTTTAACCCTGGGAGTCCTACCTACTACTAGAACATGTTTCATATAGTATCTTTAATTTAAGAGAAATGGCGGCCAAATTACATCCTCAATCCTTCAGTTTTCTTCACCTAATTATTGCATGACTATCAGACGAGAGATGTATTGCACCCTGCAGAAAATGTCGGTCTACAACAGAACCAGACAAGACAGACAACAACAACAGTGCCGACTGTTTTGGCACCGAGGGACGGAACCATTTTACACAAAGAACCAGAAGCATCTAGAAACGGTGCAAAACGATTTTTACATGGTCAGATGAAACTGGAAAACCAACAAAACAGAAGTTTGCCTTATTATTATTAACAGATTTAAATTGGAAATGCAGTCAAAAAGTCATATAAGCTTTAATAAAAATTTAAATAAGGAAAAAAAACCTGAATTATGATAGATTTCCTCAACACTTTCTTATAATTTAAATAATCCTTAGGCAAATAAAAAATGAAATATTTTCTCCCATTCAGGTAGGAAACATGTAGCTAGACTGAAATATATATGTCACCAATTAAAAGCTATGTAGTATGTCCCTATTTGACTTTTCTGATTATCATTCATAGACCGTTTCTACTAGACTGCAATGTACTTGAAGTAACTAAAATTACAAAATTGAACAAATCAGAAAAAAATATTTCTTTATTTTAAAAAAACTAACAAATCATTGCTATCAAAATGTAGGACCCCTTGTATTTCAGTCCATCTGCTTAAAAACTCTGGAGCAACAAACTGATAGCCTGGGAACCTGGGACGCCACCTGCAGGCAGGTAGATACCTGGCTGTCCTGCAGGTAGTACTCTGTGACGCACTAACGAAGTTGTTTTTATGTAAGTATATCAACAACAAATAGAGTGTTGTACATGTAAAGTAGTTTGTTTTTTTTTCCCAGGATGGAAAAATGTTTCTAAAGTTAGCTTTCAATTCCACAACACGGAACAGAGATCAGAGAATGGTATAACAAAACATTTGCCTTTTTTTCTCTTTATTGCATTTATGCTAATTACAAAATTGTAATCTAAATGCTGTAATTGCTCTAGAAAGGTGAACTATAACTAAAAAGAGTAAAATGGATTTTTTTTTTTTTTTGGTTTACTTTATTAAAATGTGAATCGAAACCTACATTTTACTGTAAAATAAGTGACATGCGCAAAGATAAGCTGTATTTATTCAACCTGTATCATGATTTTGTTTCTTTTTCGTTGGCATTTAAAGGCTGACAAGAATAAGGTTTCCACATTACAAACGACACAGCTCTAACCAGCAGTCGATGCAAAGCGTTCAACATTTGAATGTGACATTTGAATACATTTAAAACTGAGAATAGGAGCCCTTTTGTTTAACAAAATGTGTACACGCTTATAAATGGCGCCTTCAGACAAGTGACCGACTTAAAATCTAGTCACTATATATCAAAAGAAAAACCGAAACGGAGTTTTCAGTCGACAGGCCGAATTTTTATTAACCAGAATAAAAAGCGAATGTAAAAACGTACGGCTTGTGTAGGGCTTCGGTGACACGAAGTCAAGAGTTTCACTCTCAAGCTCGAAATAAAATCCCCGACGGTTAAAGACGTGGACTGCACTTAACGACACGCTGTTTACAGCGTCTTTTCTTTCCCTCGACACTTCAGCCACCTCACACTGTGTGCCTCAGCGTGGAGTCAAACGTATGGACCGTATAACACATACCACAGCGGTGTATCATTCAAAAAACAATATATATAATCTAATAAACTTACCACAAGCTCCTCTGTCAACCCGTGAGTTCTACATGAATGATAATGACACGGCAGCTGCAGCTCGTAGCCTATGTTGTTCTTAGTTTCACTTTCAGTATGAGTAATGTCAAATGGGGCTTGGCTTGTTTCCATCCCATAATATAATAAAATACAGCAGATGGAAAATATTTGCTTGAATATATGTTTACATAAACAGGGCTGTCCACACTGGCGTCACCACCAGGTGCTGTCAAGGGGGGGGTTGGGGGGGGGCAGTGACAATAAACCAATTTATCTGGACAGACTAAAGGGACCTATTATGCTTCTTTAAAAAAGTTAGGATAGGTTTGTGAGTTATAAAAAAAAACATGTTTCATTACATTTTTTGCAACAAATCACTCACATAATGAGATTTGACTTTGCTCAACTGTATCTTGAACTCCTTTCAGAATGAGCTGTTTCAGATAAAGCTTCTTGTCACTTTATATTTCCAAATAAGCTCCCTTACTCAACATTTACATTCACACTTTTTCTTATACACTCGCACTTTACACATGGGAAAATGGCTGCAAACTGATGCGCACTTGCACAACACTCAGACCCAGACGAAGAAACAAAGAATGCAGTTTCTGAATGGTAAGCCAAGAACAAAACACTTGTCTTTTCCAGCAGTCATTGTACAGTGCAGTAAGACCAGCAGACCAAAGTGATGGTGCGCCGCTTGGGTTGCAAGGAGAGGGACTGGGCTTGGCTGGCATTACTTACATAAAAAATTATTCTTACGTAAAGAATTAATAATCAAGAGGTTATTAAGTCAACTTATCATCAACTAAGTCAACTTAATAGGAGAAAACAGCTGGGTGTTTTGTTTTTTTTGTGCAAAAATGTACAAAACGATTTTAAGTAGCACATTTCTCCCACAGAGTGATCTCTGCTGCTCCCTGAGTTCAAAGAAGAGAGATCCAGAGTCCTGGAGCCTCTGATTCAGAAAAGGTTCAGTTTCCTTTTGTTTTCAGTTTAGTGTGGCCCTCAGGGAACTAAACGGAGGTCCTCCATTATAACCCAGTGCCTGCTGATCTCCGAGACTTCGAGTCCAAATCAGAACAAGAATCTTTGAAACACACAACAAAACACACAGGAAGCCAACATTGTAAGCTACATTTTGACAGAAGCTCGGCAGATGAATTCTGAAAAACCTGCAACCGGTCTGGGGAGATTCTGGGTTTGGCACACGTAAAATTCATTACCGTAATCGGTAATCTAGATGCAGTGAAACAAAAGCTCTAGTTATTTTGAGTACAGGCGAGATACAATGGAACCAAGTTTGGCAACATTTTACCTCACCTTCCTCATCTTCTTAGGAATGGCTGAACATGACAGCAGTTTTAGACTGGAATGAAAAGAAGACCATCCAGTTTATATAAAAAAAAAATCCCTGACATTCTTAATTCTTCTCTTTTTAGAGGCAGTATGAGTGCAGTTTTCTTTAACATGCAGTGTTTTTGTCAAGCCCACCTTTCAATCCAGTGTGTTCCAGTTGTGACCTTAAAGTACATCCACAGGTCTTCCCCCAATTAACTCAAATGTGTCAGTTATTTAGTGGTTTCTAAAGCTAGGACATTAATGTCTCGGCTTTATTTTATATTGTCTCTCATTGTTTAAAGAGATCCTAATTATTTTTTATGTAAGCTTCTCAATTTGAAGACATTCATAAATTAATCTCTATTCTTTCTCTCTTTATTGTGGCACTTAGCAAATATAAATCATTTTGACGATCCTAATTGACCTAAAACAAGAGAGGTTTCATCTGATTTAACTTAAAACAGTGAAAAGTATCTAGTTTCAACTGTTTACACCAAACGAAGGAAGTTTTCTCCACTTTCAGACTGTGCCTGCTTGTCATTAATGTAGATTTTTTTTTTTTTTTTGGGCTTTCTGTAAATCCACCACAAAAAAGGAGAACAAAGATCTCCCTGATTGGACATAATCTATTTGTAACCAAACCATGAGCAGAATCCCTTGAACAGACAGAAACACACAGCTGGTCCAGTTCACGGTCAAAACTGATCTTTAATGTTCAGTTCCACTTGTGCCATTTCTTCATTTCAGATTTCTGCAGTGACTTACATCCAGCATGACCACTTTAAGGATGCAAACAGACATGTCTCACATAAGAAATGCTTAAAGAAAACACACCACAGGAGAAAAAACATCATGTATCTAAAATGTTTGGTTAATTTTCTTTTTCTTTTTTTTTTTTTTTCCCTTCTTCGATGACAGCTGGTGGACACAGCGGTCACGCACACGGGTGCTACGGACCGAATACTGTCACATGAAATGTACAAAACGATTGTTCCAAACTTCCACTGAGCAGGAATGATGAAATATGTCAGGGTAAACGGGTGAAAGAAAGGCCGGGCTGTCATAAGGTCACTTTTCAAATCTAAGATACACTTAGAAGTCAGGACCAAGAACATCAACAAATCTGGGTGTTTCAGGTAAGTCGCGGTGTGGCACAGCTCAGAGTGAACTTACGTGTGAAACATGAGGCGGTGGGGCTTCAATCATCGAGGGTTAGTGGCTGCAATTTTAATGGAAAGAAAATCTGTTTTCATACGTGGGATGAAAAGTACCTCCGTCTTTTAGAGCAAAATTTATGTGGCTTCAGTGTGGTATCAATACTATTTTCAGTACAAAGACTTCAACTTCATGCAACAACCATACAACAAATTATTGTAATTAAAAAAAAAAACTTAAGAGGTGAAATCAATTTAAAAAATCTTCACAGTAAAGTTTTTCCTCACATTCATACAGACCAGACAAGCATGCAAGGTAGGAGAAACAAAAACAATAAAACGGTACAAACAGCAGTTACGGTGTTCAAACATATGATCGAATCGCCCAGAGCTTGTGCTGCTGAAGTAACATTAGAGTTTTACGATGGGCTGTTGCTGTAAGCAGTGTGATCCTCGCACCCTGCATGGCCGCACGAATTTCAGGGGCAAAGGCCGATTTCCAACCGTAAAAAATAGGAGTACATAAAGTGCTTCTGTTAAAATAAACAATAAAAACAGTACAAAAACAGCTTTCCAAAAACAGGTATCAAAACAATGCACTTGGGGATATGGAGAAGGTGGGTCTGTTGGACTTTAGACGCTTCCTGAAATATGAGCCGATTTTTGTTTTTGGAGAGAAAACAAAAAAGATGAGTTCAGGGATGAGAGGAGGTAAGAAGGAGAAGTTGTGTGGCGTTTAACCCAGGATGAGGCTGGACTTGCCCCCCGGGGGATTTCGGCGGCCAGGCGGTCCACCTGCGGCGGGCTCCTCAGCCTGCGGGGGCTCCTCCTGCGGCTCCGGAGCCGGATTTGGTTCTGCAGCCATGTTTTGTGGAAATGGACAGACGCGTCACGTTTGCAGAAAGAAAACAAGACAGTAACACCTTTAACCTGGCCACGCCGAACACACCCTTCTGGATTACCCCCTGGTTCTATCTGATCATTCTCGTAAAATCACCTTCGTGAAAATCTAGACATGCCTCTCCTATTTAACGCCTCTTAAGACTGAACTAACTTGAATTATTTCTTTGCAATCTCTGGGAAAGAAAATCCCTTGCTTATTTTTTAAAAAGCACTGATTGATGTGCTTAAAGCCGATCTTTAGCAATCAAGCTGTGAAAATCCACAAGGTCTTACATGAAGTGGACGTTACAGAATGGAATGAGGAAAGAACCTGCTTACCATTATCACACACAGAATTTTCTCCATCCTAAAAAAAGACGAGACAGAGAGAGATAAGAGGTTAGCATATTTTTTTTTTTACCTTTTTTTTTTTTTTTAGCAGCCCTCAGCTGCTAAAAAAAGCAACAGGCCTGAGAAAGCTGTATACACTGTGACACCTCTGTGTTTTTTCCAGTCTACAAATAATTCCCCTGAACGAACTGACGTAAAAAACCGACACGTCATTAGTGCAAGCCTGTTCTTTAAGTACGTTAAGATGGAAATGTCAAAGACCCGCCTACAGTGGATCTCAAAAGTGTAAACGTCTCTTAAAATGTCAAGTTTATTAATTGACATTAAACGTTTGACATATTTTTCCACCTCTAATTTGAGGTGGGGTAGGCAAGCATATGCCTTTGCTTCAGTCTATTCATTTTTTGGTAATAAAAAGGTTTGTAAAGTAGTATTTTACTTCGTGTAATGCTGTTAATTTAGCAACATAAAGTGTAACTGAACATCTACTCTGTACAGTTGAGCTAAAAATGAAATAATCTATCAGGTTGGAAATCTGAAGAAATAAAAAGCTGCGATAACCTGATGTTACATGAATGTAAACTTTAAAACTGATACTTTGTTGAAGCACCTTTTGATTCAGGTTCTGTCTTCTTTATTGAATCAACCGTCAATCTGATTAAGCAGAAATAAACTTCAGCTGTTCAAGTAAGGCTTTTCTGATGTTAGCACCCTTTAGCTAATGCCATTAGTAGCAGAGAGAATCACATCACTTTAAGTACGACTTCATTAATAAATACTAGTAGTCTGTCACCCTAAATCTCTTCATTCTGTTCAACTCCCAGTTTCGTTGAAATTGTCTAGGGTTATCACGCATGCTTTCTGTACCTGGGCAGTGCCTCTGTAAACATAAGGGATTTACAAAGTAGACACCAAACTGGAAAAACTACTACACTCACTCTCAAAATAAAAAGGAAATAATAGGATTAGTTCTTTGGGGCTTTCCACATCTATTCAATCTCTACAAACATGTTGGGTAAACCAAAGCTCTGATAGTCGGGTTTCCATACGATATCCTGATGATATGGCTATTTTACTACAGGGGCTAAAATGAAAAATTAGAGCACCAATTAAAAAAAAAAAACAGCATAAGCTTCCAACTGTGTTATGGTGCGATAAAACCTTTAGGACCACAATACATGTCTGCCACAAACAACACTGAGCAACAATAAAGAAAACTTTGTCCTATACTGAAACATGAGACTGACAGCTTGCTGCTCTGGCGCGCCTTTTCTTTAGTTGCATCAGTCGAATTAAACGTGTCACATTAAAGATGAAACTAAAGAGCCTGGTTTTTGCATGCTTAGTTTTAAGCAGAATATCACAGTCAGTGAAATATATGAACTCTACTTGATAATAATGCTTAAAAATGGACTTTTTAACGTTTCCTATAGCCTATTTTTACAAAACCTTTGTGTCTTAAAGCCACAGAGACGAATACTCAACCTGCAGATGTCCCATGCAGAGGTAAACTTTTAGAAATGAAGTGAAAAATATTTTACTGCTGTTATGTTAAAAAGAATATAAAATACTTTTTTCAGTACACTCATCGCAAATTTATTCATAAGGTCTAAAATAATCATTTACCAAGCTGTGTTTTTTGGCAGCAATTTTTAATGTCTTAACGGTCATGGTTATTGCAATCCACAGTGTGAGAAAACTACCAATACTACTACTACAACTACAACAATACACCTGTCACCATGAACGTTTTGTTTTAGATAACAATGACAGTTCCCGTTTTAGATGTCACCAAGTATGAAAGTAGCCGTGGATCCTTTTTGCAGTTTCATTGTTTTCTGTCTGAATGTGAAAGTTCATATGACCTTATGCATCAATTAATGTGTCAATGAGAAAGGGGGTTTTTCAAAGTCTGAGAGAGCAAATAGACAACTGCCCCCATTGATCAGGCCAACCACACACACTATCGCAACGATTTCTGGACATTTTTTTGCTGTGTCATTGCTGTTTCCATACATGTTTCACTAATGTTGTGGGGTTTACCCGCTTTAGCTACACGTTATTTGTTGCTTCAGTTGCAATTTCATTTACAGCGCTGAAAGTATGAGGTACTTTCTGTTGAGGCCGGAGTTCATTTATCCTCCTGTGAAAAAAATTTAATCCAGGATCTTTGCTGACAACACCGTGGCAGTGGAGCATCTTCAGATCCAGCCCATGAAAATACATAGTTTAAATGATCATGGTCATACTTCCATCTTTTTTTTTTTTTTTTTAATCTAAACTGTCTCCTTACTCCCAGCCGCTTTAGGTACTAAAAATCTATCAATTTTGTCTCTGGCATAGGTTTGGTGAAGTTGGCTAAATGCTTGCAGTTACTTTTTCCGCTTCTTTTGTTTTTGATCCTCATATCACCCCCCCTTTGGTGCTACCGCTGAGGCGCCTCACACTTTGAAAAGCCCTGTTCAAGTTTGCATCAGTCACATTCAATTTTGTAGTAACATAAACCACCAACATTAACAGATCATGGCATGACATGGTGCTGATGTCCTACAGGTTTAAAACACATTGCTTTTGTACTGGAGATCCAAAGTTTGTTTTTTCTGTTACATATGAATCAATAGGCCAATAAAAGAGTTTACAGCTACATTTAGTTCAAAGTCCATGAGATGTTGGCGCTAAGAATACGTAGAACATGTTGCAAAGTCCAAACCAAACAAACACACACAATAAAAAAACAAATGCCACAAAAAAATGCTGCAAACAAAATATGTTGCACTGAAAGACAATAGAAGCAAAACCCTGAGATCAACAAAACAAATGCAAACCAAAGAAATGCTGCAACCGCATTAAGCAAACAACAAACAAAATTCTGCAACCACAGATAAAATGTTGCAACCGCAGGAAATAAAATCTAAAAGGAAAATGCTGCAATTAGCAGAAAGACGGCAAATACAAGAAGCAGTAAAAGCAGAAGAAAACTGGAGGAAGAAATAAAAGATGTGTTATACTTCATGTCTTCTTCAAACACGTTGTCTTTACCAATATTGTAGAACAGTAGAATATTTATTCCAAGCTCCCTATAGCATTTATCTTTTTTTTATCTTTAATCCCCATAGCATTTATCTTTTTTTTATCTTTTATCCCCATAGCATTTATCTCTAAAGTTTGCAGGATTTCAGTTTTTGCTATTGCAGCATTTTGCTTCTTTTTCTTTTAGTTGCACCATTTTCTTCTTTTTTGTTGATTGTAGGTTTTTGCTTCATTTTTCTATGATTGCAGCATTTTCTTTGTTTGCTATCAAAGAAAATGTTATATTTGTGTTATATTTGTTGTTGTTTTTTTTTGCGTTTGTGTGCTTTGGAGTTTGCATCGTCCATGTGATTGCAGCCTGTTTCACTGTCTGCACCCATCTGTATAATTGGGGCCCCTTCAACTTTATGCTAAGTTTAGTGAGTTGCTTGTTCAGTTTTCTCCCTCAGACGAGCAGGCCTCTCCAGAGTGTCAACTCATGCAGTCTGGAAACGAAGGAGTTTTACAGTAGATTGTGCTGTTCAGCTGAGAACCTGTGGTTCTTTATGGCCACAACCACACTTTAGCAACTGCTTGGCCTGTCTGTCTAAAAGTGTTTCTTACTTCACTGATTGCATGATTTATTTCTTTACATTATCCAAGTGCTAGAGAATATTGTGAACCTCACCCAACTTCCTAAAACTGCCTTTCGTACAGTTTTAATCCTTCCTCCTCTCCCTGGAAAATTTGCCTTTCCTATCCTGACGGTGGCTGGTTGCCCCTGAGGCAGATTAGTGGGCTGTTGGTTGGTTGGTTGGTTGACTTCAACACTCGCAGGTCATCCAAGTTGAAAAGCCACCCGGTTTTCAGATTAAAGTTTATAGTAAAAGAGGATCAGAGTGGTTAATTTACTTCCTTCCTTCTGTGGTTGTGACGTTCTCACTTCTGTCTTTTTTTTGCCCCAGACAAACTCATGATCGGCATAAGGTTCTTACTGTGGCAGCAGCCTCTCCAACGTGATTGGCGCCTTGGTTGACGCCTCTTCTCAGGGGGGCCGACGGCTCTCCGCACAGAACACCTGTGGGCTTTCCGCCTGAAAGAGCGGAAAGAGAGATGGGAGAGATAAGAGCCGTCATGTCAAACGCCGTCTGATGGACGGCTTGTTGAAGCTGGAAAGTCTCGTTTGCAGATGAGCCTTATCGGCATTGTTTACATTTTCTGACACGGATCCAACAACTTCTCAAACGTTTACATTGCCAAACACCGAATAACGTGCTGACAGCCGTTAACCTTTCACAAACATGAAAACATAATTTTGCTTCGTGTTTCTTGTTCCATAAACCAACATTTTTAAAAGTTAAAAAATATCTAAATAAATAAAACTCCACAGAATAAAACCAATATAAATAAATAAATAATGCAAGTTGCACTTAAAAAAATGGTTAATTACCAGCTATAAGTAGTTAATACTAAAAGGGAAAAAATTTATCACTTTTTCCTTCTACTAGTCTCCAATTTGCTTTATCTGTTCAACTGTTAACTTTATATTTTATCCAGATGGAAGCTACATTTGGTCTGGTCTTCTTCTTCCTGGATGAGGGCATCGGCTGAGATAATGCTACATCCTGATCAGCGCTATCTGAAGGAAAAAAAAAAAAAAAAAAAAGCACCAGAATAGATCTGGTTACCACCCTGTATCTTTCAAGGACGGTGGTGGCAGCATGGATGTTTTGTTGCAGCAGGAACTGGGTCTGCATTGGCTGTGAGAAGACAGCAGCCAAATATTGATAAATCCTCCAAGAAAACCTCTTTAAGAGTCCATTCAAACTGAGCATGATAGGATCTGCAGAGAAGAATGGTAGAAAATATCCAAAAACGGGTGTGGCCAGCTTGTGGAGACGTATCCAGTAAGACTGCTGTCGCTATCAAATGTGCAATTTTATCAATCAACAGGTGTGTCTACTATTCTAAAATGTTCATATTCTTTATGAATTTTTGAAAACCTGTTTTTACCTTTTCATTATCACCGATTTTGAGTAGATATTTTTTTTTTAATTAGGTCTTTCAGAACAATATAAAGAAAACGCAAAAGCAACTGAGTACTTTCTGTCAGCAGAGTATCTCTTAAATTCATGAAAATATCAATCTAGTAATAATTAACCCACAGTGGTTAAAGTACATGGATAGTAATCAAGCCGTCCACACAGTAGGAAATAATGCAAAAGCAATGTGTACATAGAAAATAACAGTACAACTCGGCAAAATGGAGAGTTGATCCGATGCCATTATGACCCCTGAACAAGCCTAGAGAACTATGAAGGACCTTTTATGGCAGATATTTATTTAGAAAAGATAACCACGTGTATTTACAACAAGTAAGTATGAACAGATGCTCATTCAGTTACACCAAATACCCAGGCTTGCAAACACTAAAACTGCAACCACATGCTCAGCACTCACAGCTCTCACAGTCTGACTCAACCAAGCTCCTAAAGGATGAGCCTTGCTCCGGGTGTTCTAGCCGTGTCTGAGGGTCTTCTTGTTACATTGTGACTGAAATTTGAAAGGGGAAAGTACAAGCCACAAACTCCAAACTCTGAAGCTGAAAGTTATGACCGGACATAACTTCATTTTGTTCCTCGTCACGTCCTACTCACATCCCAATACGCTTTGGGAACTTTCTTTTTTTTAAATTAAAAATTCCACTTTCACACTAACTGCCATTAAAATCGGTCTGTTCACGATATTTATTTTTGAACCGAGACAGAAGAGCACTCATTTCCTGCAGTGTAGGCTTTTTCTCAGACTTCTCTAAAAGCCTCTAGCAAAAACTGAGTACAGAAAACACAGATGGAAGTCACACCAGTTCCTGGAATTCAGCAACAGTTTCTCTAATGACTTGTTATGAGGCAAGTTTAGCAGAAAACCAAACCAGTAAGGTCTTAGCTTTTTTAATCGTCTTTATGAGTCAAATCACTTGGCAAATATGAGCTTCTGCATGTGGAGAGTGTGAGGGTTGATGTAGAGCAAGGGGAGCAGTAATCCAGTTCATGTAGTCTTTATCACAGTAAGCTCTCTTTTTTTTTAATTTCTCCCTTCTCTATTCTATCAGACTTTTCCATGTAGAGACATGTTAGAGACATGTTAGACAAAAAAATAAATAAAAGAGGCACAATTAGGGACATCATTAAGAGAGTTCCTGCTTTAACAAGCAACACAATAAGACCTACTATCCATCTCTCTTTGGAAAGCAGAACGGTATGCTACAAACGGAGTACAGCTGCCTAGAATAACAAAGCTATCTCCACCTAGAAATAACATACATTACCACAGTGGTTTTGGTGGGGGGTTTTTTTAAACTGCCATTTCCCACGCCATTTCACCCCTTCTGCTAACAGGACACAAATCAGTTTGAAAAGCAAATGAATAAAAAAAAATCTAGTTATCTTGACGCTTCATTTATAGAAACAACAAGGTGAATCAAAGAGAAGATGAAAGGAATTCATGAGTACATAAATGCTATTGCTACAGTTAACGAGAGGAAAGCGCAGCGGACCTGCCGTCTGGTTTAGTCTTTACAAAGCTGCTAACTTTTAAGTCTATGCAGTAACAGTGGGGTTTTAAATCTTTTTTATATACTAAAAAATAATAATAATGCTTAATTACTTTCCAACCCTTGTTGAACTATGATTTTAAATTACATCTGAGTGAATCTGGATACAAGCCTCACCAAAATTATGTTTCTGAGGATGATGTGGACAAGTACAAAGTGTAGAGTTTTGGAAAGTAGTCCACAGGAACATAGACAAAAGATCATTGAGAGTATCTCTAACTTTGTGTCCACATTTCCTCAGCTAAGAATAGGGTTGTTTAATAAATGGGAGAAGATTTGATCAGACTGTAATCCAGTGTGCTATTGCTTCGAAAACAAAAAATACTTTGTAATATTTAGAATATTCAATTTTACCTTTTGAATGCTTGTCGATACCATAAAATGAGCTGCTAACATTGAATACATTTCCATGACGACATATAGAGTTGTGTAAATTTGGTGCAGCCTGTTTTGAGTCATCATCAGTTCCATCTCATTCCATTCATGACTGGAATGAATCAGAAATTGGTATCGAAAGAGTTTATTTTATTTGATTTTTTTTTTTATTGTTTTACAGAAACACTTCATGGCCTTCAGTAGAGGTCAATTCCTGTTCCTAACAAATATATTGATTAACAGAACCAATCTGTCAATCAACATAAACCTTTGAAAACTGGTTTAATCCTGATCCAATATTGGAAGTCTAACAAAGACTTCCCCATTGAACACAGGCACACCACAACAATTTGGAATATTGCAAAAAAGTACAATTCTTTTGTACCTAATTAGTGAAACTGATGTAGAATAATTATACATAGAGTGAATGAAATACTTCAAGCCTTGGTTGGGGGTTGAATTAAATTTCTGATATGAAGACGATCAGAATGTGGTTCTGCTGAGGTGTAATGGAAGCTCAGGTTGCACAGTTGAGTCTGATGTCGCTCATTTACCTCTTGACAATATCCCACAGGTTCTCTATGCGGTTCAAATTAGGACTGTTTGCCAGTCACTCAGGCACAAAAACACCGTCATCATTAAAGCAACTTTTGACACCATTGGCAGAGTGGACATGTTCCAAGGCCTGCAGGAAAATAAAATCAGCATTTCCATAAAACTGGTCAGCGGAAGGAACCATAAGATGGCTGCATTGACTACAGACTTCAGAAAACACAGTGGACCAACACCAGCAGATGACATGGCACCACAAACCATCTCTGACTGGAAGCTTCAATTTGGACTTCAGGAAACTTGGATTCTGTGCTTTTCAACTTTTCCGCTAGATCCTGGGACCTTGACTTTAAAATAATTTACATTCATCTGAAAATATGACTTAAATTACTGAGCAAAGGTCCAGTTCTTTCTATCCTTTTCTCAGAAGGCCAACTTTGTAACTATCTTCACGTGGCTCTGACTCCAGGCTTGGTCCTTCCCTTGTAAAGCTCCCCAAATTCTTGAGCAGATTTTGCTTGGTAATCCTCTCAAGGCTGCAGTTATTCCTGTATCTGGAACACTTTTTCCAACCACATTTAACAATGTTCCAATTTTATTGGATTTTGGGTTTTTATTATCCTAAAACCATAATCATCAAAATTACAAGAAATAAAGACTTTAAATATTTCACCTTATGTGGAACGACTTTATATGATATACGAGTGTCGTTTTCTGAAATGAGCAACAAAAAATATCAAACTTTTTTAAAATATTCTAATTTTTTAAGCTACACCTGCTCTTACGAACGTATATTTATAATCAGGTAAAGATAAACTCAACACACAAAGGTTAGTAAATGTAACCTTAATACATGTGTGTTGGGTAAATACATCTGTCATTTTTCAATCCAACCTGTACTTTAGACAATTTTAGTGTCAGCTAAAGTATCCTTATTCTGAAAAACAAGAACAAATCTAACAGATTTTAGAAAATTCCTTTTGACGTCACTTATTCAAGTTTCAATGAACTTCCTATTTTAGACAGAGAAGCAGAAGTAAAAGAAGGAATAGAAAAATGAGGTTGGACTTTCTCAGTGAAGTAAACACTGCCAGAACTAAAGGGTATAGCTAAGTGTAAGAGGTGAGAGGAGAGAGAAGGAAATGACCAGACATGTATGAAAGTTTCAGTGCGCACTCAACCTATCAGAAAATATTCTTTAAATAACCCACGGAAATGTTGTTGTGTTCCTGTATCACACTTTGTACTTGATGCTATAGACTACTGCTTTCTAAGGAGAGAACCAGACTGAGGTGTCTGTTTTTTAAATTATTCTAAAAGAAACACTCTGTGCATGTCCATAATGGAAGTGTGTGATGCAATATTAACCCTTTCAAAAGAGTTAAACGTTGGTGGTTGTACTCATGAAACAAAGACATTAAATAAGTTTAAGGTCAGTTTAGTAAGTCATTATTTGGGGAATGGTACTGGAGCGGTTTCATCAGAAGTAAGCAAAAGGAAGGTGGTTGGCAGATCTAAAATTATCAGAGATCTTTAAAAAACATTCACATGCACTGAAGCAATATTTACAACCATTAAAGGAAATGAAGAAGTTATTTTAATTTGCCTGTATTTAGAGGGGGATTTCTAGCAGTTCAAAAAGTAAAAAAAAATAAAAAATACTGTAGAATATGAAGTAATAGAAAAACAATCTACTTGTCTACTTACTATTATATACCAAAATACTAGTGTCTTCTCAGACTTCAAGAACAGTTTGTTTATTTCTATGAATTAAAAAAGGCACCAACTGTTGAGGAATAAAAAGCTAATCAAGTTTAAAGTTCAATTTTTTTCTAATTAAAATCAGACCGCTTGAATTAGAGCAGCCGAACGTCAAACAAACAACTGCAGGCATAGTTGTAAGACAACTGTAAAAAGGGATCGGCTCATCACGTGTCCTGAACCTTTTGTAGAATGATAAGCTTTAGACCTATAAACAGGAAGTTTGACAACCTCTACTGTAATGGAAACTAAAGTGAAGTGCCCCCTCTGGTGTGTAAAGAATTTACAAAAAAGTGGATTATGGATTTCTCTGGAAAACTTTTACTTTTCTTTTACAGCTTGCAGCACTCTCTCTTCATCATTAATTTTCCAAACAAATAGACTGAACAATAAACCACTTCTTACTTCTTACATGACTCTTATGTACATGTGATAAGAGTCAGTCTTATTGTGCTACACTGATATCCGGTATTTATTTTTAAAGGCTTGGCTCTCTGCGGTACATCACAGGTCAGTGAATTAAAAAGTATGGGAAGCACAATGTTTAGGGAGTGGAAATCCCTCTGGGAAAAAACAGGAAACTGAAGTCAGAGTAGAGAGCTTTCAGTAAGCTAAAACTGATTAAAAAAAAAAAAATTCTAAGACTTGGAAGTCTTATCAAGTTGTACATTTAAAGTCAGTTGGCTAAGAAACTAGACTTCAAGGACTGATGAGGAAATGATAAAGACCTGGGCTCCTGAGTCAGACTGAGCGAGAGTCAGATAGATGTCAACTGGCATGTTTGAGGGGGGAAAAAAAATTTGATTTTCAGTAGTTATTTGTTGTCATCTTGTCCAAAAATCTGTTGTTTTCCATACTTTGAGATGGTGATGTTAATATATATTAATTTGATTTTAGTTGGTATTTATAATTTTCTAAATGTTACATAGTTATAAATGTATCTTTAAATGTCTGGGGAGTTTTGTCTTTCAAGAATGTTTAGAGAATTCTTTCATTTTGAATTTCTAAAATAAAAAATAAGAGGCCAAGATATGGACGCGTAATAGAACATTTCGTTTTTAGCCTCATTTCATTTTTTGATGGAACTGATGATACTTTTTTACCATTTATTCACTGATTAATCTGCTGTGTTTTTGTATTTCTGCAAGATGTGTTTGTCCATTAAAGAAGTTTCCAGATAATGTTCCACAGCTGAGATAGTATAAGAGACCTGAAGACATCTTGGGTAAAATGCTTGATCTGGTGATTGTCTTAAGGTTCTGACATGTGTGGAATGTAGTTTATACCCTGGTTTGACCTGAACCCATGAGTAACTGACAAAGAAGAATTAGAAGTTTCTCCTGAAATCCTTATCAGCTCTCTTTCCTGCCATAAAATCATCCCCTCCAAGAGGTGAGGGATAGTTCATGAGGTCGGGGTCAGGATTGTCTCTGTGGTCCATCTGGTAGTAGAAATAAGGTCATACTTTGGCTATATAACGATGTGATGTGTGTCGTTCAGGGCTCTTCTCCTGACTGCGCTCAGTGAGATGGGTCTTTGAACGCTTTTGCCTTCGAATAAAGAAACTTAAAGACAAAGAATAATCTTTCTCTACTTACTGAAACAGATTCTCATTCCTTAATAAAAAAATTCTACAACAGACATTAGCACTTTTATGCCTGTTTGTAATTTTGCTTTAAATACAAATTTAAATAAAAAATGCAGACTGTCTCTAAGCCGTGAGAAAGCAGCTCAGTGAGAAATATTTTAATGATTCAATATCATGAGACCTTATATGACGTGATCTTATTACACCCCTATTATATCCTAAACTCAGACATATACAGTAAAGTGGACTTGTTAGAGCAACAAAAATACTTGAGCTGTGTCTCAAGTCATAATACCCCTTGCTTGGAGGCTAAAAAAAAACTTCCCCATTTTCAATAACCTTTCCACTTACCTTTGATTTTTTTTAAAGTCCCCAGTCAAAAAAGTAGAGCTGTTAAATTTTATTTTGTTCGGCCTCAGAGATAAAAAAAAAAAAAAAAAGCCAAATGCTTTAGCAGAAATTGACAGAATACAAACCAGAAAATTAGTACAACACACAAAAAGCACTAGAAAAGTAAGTGAGATCGTACCTGGTGGGTTGTTCCTTCGATTAGCGTAAGGGTCTTCCGGCTCTGCGAACACACTGGACGCCATCTTGTTTTTTCTGACGGGAGGCTTCTCCTCATCTGCTCCAAGTGAAATGTTGGAGCCGCCACCAGGAGGGCGCAAAACCCTGGAAACACATTAAAATCACTGCTACCAAACTCTGGATTTTTCTCTTTTATTTTACAATTTTGTCATTTTCTATTTTTGAGATTTCCAGTTATGCAAGAGACATTACATAAAAACAATAAAAGCTACATGCCAGACTAATAACTTAGCCTTTTAGACAAATACAGGTACGTTTGAAGAAAAAGCAAGATGGCCTTTATTGGGGACCATTGATTTAGTTTTAGATTTTCTTCTGGTCGATTCCATGTTGATGAAACCCATGTTTCATCAACATGTTGATGAAACATGGGTTTCATCAACACAGTTGATGAAACCCATGTTTCATCAACTGTGTGTGGCTACATGTTCATGTTGATGAAACCCATGGTTCATCAACATGGAAACGTTTCCATGTTGATGAAACATGGAAATGATGAAACATGAAATGAAAAATCTTGGATTAAAAATCCATAACCATGAAGAAATTCCACTAAAAGCAACTCTTCAGCATGAAAGTTGCTACTAAGGAAAGAAGACTCAACTATAGCCACTTTGTTTTGTCTCATTCGTTCAAAAATAAGAAACTGACCCAAGAAATGCAAATAATACAAAGGCCAAACGGCTTACAGCATCCAACCTCTGTCAGCTAGGAAACATGCTAGATTTGGAAATATTGAAAGGTTTATGAAAATCTAAGCCAGTTAGTGGCACAAGGTCTTATATTTTCAAGTAGGGTATTATTATTAATACAACACAGCTGGATGTAGAGTTAAAACTGTGTTGCGAAACAGAAATTTCAGATTGACGACACTACTTTAGATTATATTATGTGCCATATTACATAAAAGAAACAAAAAAAAACAAGATATTATTCAACATTATGGACGACTATGTGCAATGAAGGTCAATTAGACCAAGTGGTGTTTACAACAATGACTAAAAAAAATTCCATTGACACAAATTTGCTGTTTGGCTTCTACCTGCAATGAAAGCATTTCAAAAGCCTGAAATGAAATCAAAAACATCAAATCCATAAGGAGTCTATATTTAAAGTATAACCTCGTCATAACTTTGTTCTGGCATGCCGGATTTTCAACATCAGTCAGGACTCCTCCAGGTCTTGACTGACGTCAAACCATTCTTGTTGTCCATTATTAATTTCCCAACTCAAAGAGAATGCACTCCATCCTCTTTGTAGGGTATTCATCCGGGAAGACAACAGGTTCAAAGTGTCAAGGTTGTAATCATTACCACTTTTGCCTTGACATACAGTACTCCATCCTGCTGAATCATCCCTAAATCTTGCCTGGACTCTTAGAAAAAGTTCCTCTTGGAGTACATTTTGATCCGCCATTTGTAAATGGCAGTAGCTTAAGGCAGTTTTGTGAGCAAGCCCTTTCATCAGAACCAAGCTCACACATGGATTGTATCAGGATGTTTCATTCTTGACACAAAACGGGGCGCAAGAGAGCACTCACATTTTCTTCACCGCACAAATGACTTTCTAGAATAATCAAAGGTAGATTTAATATGAGAAACTAACTTTGCATCGGTCTTCTCTGGTGTGCGTTCTAATAGTCCCTGGATTTTCAGTCTGTTTTTCTTACATAAAAGCGACTCCTTTGCTGCCACAAAACCTTTTCCTTAAATTTCGGGTTTTACTGTGTGTGGCTACATGTTCATTAACATGTAAAACAGAACAAATGGATTTTAATGGTGTGAATGGTAATGCTTAGCAATCCCTACATTTGTCTCCCTTTCAAGCACATCTGACACTTTTCTGTTGCAATTAGTTTACCACTAGAACAGAAAACTTTGAGCTTTCATAAAGTCATATGTGTTTTTAATTTCACTATTAGGAGAAATAAAGTCAGCTGAGCTCATTGTTTGCAGAGAAAACAGGAAATGGTCACACTTTATGACCACGATCTTTAGTTTTTTTGCTGAAATTACTAAAAAATTGCAAAGGCTTGACACAAAATATATTTTACTGTAATTTTCCATTTTACATGTGACATCCACATATGCTGTTTCATCTGATTGCTGTTAGTGTTTTAAACAAAACATTTTTGGATATAAAACATTTGATCACACTCCTAACTGGATTTGAATTATACTGATTTGATTGTATAATTCTTTGACCAGTTTGTCATGTGAAATGGCTTGAGAAAAGGTTCGTTGTGAATTGTAAATCTATAGGCCGCATATATTTTGGTTTACCTCTCCAATTACGTCGTTATAACGTGCTAATTTGTTCACGCATTTTCAGGGGGAAAACACTAAACATCAACAATTGTACATTATTCAGTGCTCAATATTTCTGTAGCGTAAACACATTTCTAATAATCCAGATTAATTCAAATCCCTCATGTGACATAAAATGCACACGTGTCAGGTGTGGCCAGCTGTAATATGGCCCTTGTTATCATCAGGCGACATGCTGGGCAGACTGAGTCTACATCAACTGTCGTCTTGACAACTGATCTGAAATGTGCCGAGACCCCACCCTAATGGACCGATCTGGTGTATGAAATCTTTCCCAGACTGTAAACACGACAGCTCTCCCTCTCTCACACACACAGACTAGCGGAAATGTAAAAGGACTGCAGAGGTTAGCACCGAGCTGTTAGCTGGGTAGCATTTTTTTTTTTTTTTACAAAAGGGATGGTCCATGCATGCTAACTTGCTAGCTATGATTAATAATCCGAATGTTCCATCGTAAAAACACCAAACTGCAGGTTTGATCTATCGCATTTTAAACATATTAAACGGTTAGTTAGACATAAAATGAAGCCTTTTAGAAAAATTCTATATTTTCGTTAATTACACGTTGGACCGTTGGTAAAGTCAGGATGCTGAACGTGTGGGCTAAAGGCTTCACATCGGTCTGATTGAAGCCTTTTATTTACCTGGAACTGTTTTTAGCACCGGGCTCCATCCCCTGAAATGTCGTGGTAGTCGTCATTTCTGCACAAAAACGCCGTACGCTAGTAATAAACCTGTCAGGAGTCACGCAAACTGAACTTGTTTAAACAATGCTTCACCACCTCATCATCGCCCGAACAAGCTAACGTTTCCGAAGCATCAGCATCCACCTGCCTGCAGTCTGAGCAGGAAACACAGGCTGAAGACTGCGCCTAACTTCCGGCTAAGCCTTCAAAATAAAACCTAATAGACGAGCTTTGTGGTGTTTAGTGGCATCAAATACGTGTAAATGATTCAGATATTGTATGGCATTAATGTGTAATAATATTGTTACACATTTGTTATATATCCTTCTATCTAATTCGCTTTGAAACTCATTTAAAATCTATAAGGTGTCAGAGCTTCCGGGTTGACTTTACATTTCTAATCTGCTGATACGCCGAAGTGTCGCAAAGCCTCAGTCATTTTGGAAGAGTTCACTCAGATTATGAATAATTTAACAGAATAATATATAAGGGTTAATGATTTTCTAGCGACCAGAGAACGTTCTCCAAAGGTTATCTGAAGTATTGTATTGTATTGTAACTTTTTTGGCAGACATTGGGAAACATCCACTAAATGTAATATTTTCTAAATGTTCTCCGTAACTTCACAATGTAACTTTAACAGAACATTTAGAAAATGTTATTTAATGGGTAGTTCAACTTTGACAGTGATACTTTTTTGAAAACTTTCAGACAACATTTTCTAAAGGCCCCTCAAAGGCATTTCTTTGATGCCTTTGAGGGGCCTCACTTAATTTTCACTTAATTTATGACCGCTCTTTTTTAGGGCATTCCTGCAGGTTTTGGACAGCTAGAGTGTTTACCCATTTTCCTTCACAAAATGGCTTAAGCAGTTCAGTAAGATTGGGTAGTTATAATCAGTAAATCTAAGGTTTACTGATTATAAACCTCATTTTTATAATCTGTAAACCGGATTTACTGGGGATATGGTCTAATCCCATATTCCCAGATTTGGATGTGGGGTTAGACTGGGACATTCATGACAAATACTTGTCCCATCAACAATTTCTCCAGCCAGAGCTGTTGATGTTCCCATCTCCTTCAGTGTGCTGCCATAAGCCTTTTGGCATCATGCTTGATTCTGCTCTGATCTGACCAGTTCAGGTGAACAGCCATGTCCTGGATGATTTGCATTTGAAATGACGGCCCTCTGTAAGATGTTCAAGCTTAGAATATTGTGTTCCAATCTAATCCTCCTTTAAACATGTCCATGTTTTCCCCAGCTCTCCTGCTGTTTTTGCTCTGTAAAGTTTCCTGTCAAACTTCTGAGCCATGCACAGATCGTGTTTTGAATTTAAATTGCACAAGTATGGACTGTTTATTCATGAGTTGACCTGTGAAGGCCAAGGCTGAGCGTCTAATCAAAATGGCCTGAATACACTGAAGGTCATGTTGACAGGATGGGAGAAATTCAAAGGGTATGAATACTTCTGCAAGGCAACATAAGTAGGATAGGAAGCTGAACACCAAACATTTTATTAAAAAAGTCAATTTATTTCAATAATACACTTTAAAACAACAGATGTCAGCAAATTTAAAACACGGGCTTACTCATCAACAATATTCTATCCAAATCAAAACCCCTGTTGTATGTATAAAAAACAATTTCAGCTCTTGGGAAGAAGAAAAAAAAAGAAAGAAAAAGGGGGAAAAAACTTGACAAGCTTTTGATATCTCCACACTGCACAGTTCAGACATGCTAACATATTAAGTGTCAGTGCAATGCAGGTGAATGCCAACTCTCCCTGCTGCCTTTCATCTTTTTGTACAAGTATCCCATGATATAAACACTGGTGATGAGCATATGAAGACTGGGTATAACAAAGGTGTTCAGGGACAAAAAGGGAGGTAGGGATGTTCACAGGAAACAGTCTTTAAAGGGCCGATCCTCCAGTTTGCTGTTGGAACACGTCAATTGTATCTTCATCTTCCATTTCTAGCTGTAAGGGAAATATAAAAGAAGGTCAGCTTAGAGTCTTTGGGTAAAAGTGAACAGCAGTTTTCACAATACAAGGTCTTTACCAAGAAATGTGTTAATGTGAATGTACAAATTTAGATGAGGTTGTCATATCACGATACCAAAGACTTCGAATGAGATAATAAACGAGATAAATAAACGTACTCTTTGCTGAGTAAACATGATAAACATAAGCACATCTTACTTTTATAAGGGTTTATATAGTTGGAATTTGGCTAAACAAAATCCTGTCCATTTATTTCACCTGAATGTCCACATATTTATTGTGCAGTGTTTGTCTGCATATAAACTGCTTTGATAACTTGATTCATCATACAAGGACTCATCTTGTTGTTAAGGGTTACCCTGGTCAAGTTCAACAATAAAGGCATAAACTTCAGGGTTTTTTTGCACAATATTGTCAAAAGGGAGGAAGGAAAAAAGAAACAAACTCAAATGTTTTAAGCTGTAGTGCCATTCATAGCTGAAGATATTTAAAAAAAAAACATTTAATATAACTGTGGCTTGTCGTATCGAAAGGGAACTAAAAGCATTCAGAAGTAGGTTTAACGCTGGTCACACCAGCAACACTAAATATGTTGATGGGTGACTAAAGTTTACAGTAAGCAAAACCTTTTACTTGTGTGCACCAGTCCCCTGAACAGAACTAAGTGGTTCAGTTTTCCAAAATCTGGTCTTTTACTCTTGTGTTCACAATATAGATGGTCTGAAATTTAACCTGAATACAAAGTTATGCAAACTGCACAACTTTGGTTTCATAAAAAAACACTGTGAGCAAACTGAAAGTCAGTAGTATTTGTGAAACTCGACTGACAGGGTGAAGCAGTGGTTAGCGCTCATCATCTCACAGGAAAAACTGTTCTCGATCTGAACTTCAGTTAACACCTGTGGTTTTTCTGCAGGGGTTGGGCTTAAGACACGTTTAAGAGACTAATCTGAAGTTTTGTTTTTGGTCTTAAAATGTTTCAGATTTTTTCTGTGTTTTTTGAGCATAAAAAGTGGATTGAGAGCTATACAGAAATGAAGACAATCTTTGGATGCAATACAGCTCCTGGTTTTAAAACAAACAGTGGATTTTTAAAAGAAAAATAAAGTATATTTTTTAAGGTTTTTGTCTTTTGACTGTGGTGCTTTATTTTATTCACACTACACCCAAGTTTATTTAAAAGCAGACTACATGACTACATGAACAGCTGAAATATCAGTAGCCAACATGAGAGCAACAAGGCTTGAAAAGTCACTGTTCACACTCCTCTTATTTCACCACTACTCAGAGTATTGTACAATAACTTAAGCCCAGGAAACAAACAGAATCTACATGAGAATAGAAAATTGATCTCAGTGGACAGGTGTTCTTCCCAAAGGCAGAGTTGCAGAGATTTGTGTTGTAACATTGTCTGGGTTTCAGTTTTACAGAACAGCCTTAGAAACAGGATTGGGCAATAAAAGCATTCAAAATAAAACATCCGTAAATAGTCTTTTTAAAGTTGCTTTTATTTCAATCATCCCTTATAAAAGTTGACTTGAATTCAAAGTCCACAAGCTGAAAAACAAATTGCCTAGAAGCAAAAAGTTGAAATGCAAGCTAAACAACATGTTGGCTTACCTGTGAAGGTGTGTCTGTTTCGTTAATAGGCTGACCGTCAAATCGAAATCTTATTTGCCTCATTGACAGACCCTAAAAGGACAGAAACGCCATAGTTTTAGAACCATGTATGAATAGTACAAGAATCGGAAATGAGTACATACATTCAGATCAGATTAAATGTTTTATTCACGGCACATTTTAAAACTGAGAAAAGTGCTATACAAATTATGATATAGTACATAGTAAGGTGGACAAGTGGGAGTAGGCGTCATCTGGCAATAAACTCCAACCCCAGTCACATGTCAGTGTGACCTTGAATATGCATTTAATAAAAATGAATAAAATTAAAAACAAACAAAAGATCAAATATTTGCACTTCTGTGGATCCCAGCAGTTGTGTGATAGTGGTTGCAAAATAATATTTTGCCATACTTTGACTCTTACAGCTTAACATCAGACTCATAAAAATGTTTGCACTTTTTTATTCTCTCATTGTCTGGTCAGAGGTTTAGTTGTTGCATTTTCAGCAGCTTGTAGTCATCTCCATCTCAATAACTTAAAAGTTTAAAAAATGGATTGCAGCAATTCAACTAAAAATGGAAAACTCAGGTTACACAGTCATTACAAAAAAAAATAAAATAACTGACATGTTTATTATTGACAGAATCTGGAAAATAAAACCGTATCTCCTGTCTGAGTTAACTCTTTGCTCGTACTATGTCACACTCGTTACATTTCATATTGATTCCAGTTTCATTACTACTTGGTGAGATGGATTCATGGCGTAATGCCCATACTGGAACATTTCAATCAAGCCGTGATAAACAAGTAGATCACCAGATAAAATGATAATCTGAAAGGGGACTACTGACACCATCCACTAAGGTGGGCTTCATTTAGCAAGCTAGCTGTTAGCAGCTTTCCTAACAAGTAGAGGGGTTGAAAAAGATGCACAAAAAAGGGTTAACTGCAGCCTTGAAATGCTTGTTCGAGGGAGAATCACAATGTGCAGTGTATTTTATCAAGTGCAAAGCCAGGACGGTCTAAATCCCAACCAGAATCTCGTGCTTCCCTCTGCCAATTTCATTTTCAAGCAGGATTTGGCACCTGCCCACTCTGTCAACTTTAATGACCATGAAATCGCTGGGCTTGACTGACCAACAAACTGATCTCAAAGAAATAAAATAATAATAAAAAAAAAACTTCACAGAGAATTTATGAAATACTTTCAGGAGGAAGACCAGAGACACCAGAGCAAACCATGCAGACCAGCTGATCAAAACAGGGCTGTTCAGACTGCGATGGAAAAGTCGAATGTGGGTCGCATTTGCCTGCTATGTGAACATAGCCCAAATATGAAGTTCTTATAGTGTGCAGTACACTGACAAAGTTGTTAGTAGGCCAACATTTTGTACTGAAAATATTTTTGTTGGTCTGTAATATAATTTTATGCTGAACTGATTTGGGGTTTTGGTTTTATGGCTGTAAGGTCCAAGAGTAACTTTTTCAGTTGAATTACTGAAATAAATTTAACAAATATCAAATCTATGTAACTTTTATATGCACCTATGTATGGAGAAAATTAAAACAAAAATGGCAAATGAAGAAACAAACACACAGAGGCTGCACATGTAGTTTTTACTCTGCTTAATACATTTTTGGGGTTTGTTATTTGGATTCAAATTCTAAAAATGTGTCCAATACACTCACTACTTGCATTTTAAGCCAAAAGTGTCTATAGAACAATTTAAACATATCAGTAACTTTAGCCAGAGACACCCATTTATTGAGAGCAAAAGCGTGTTTGTACAGCAGCCTCACCTGCCGTTCACAGTAAGCTTTCATCAGCTTGCTGAGAGGAGTGTGCCTTTTAATCTTGAACTGCACAACCGAGCCATCCTGCCCTGCCACCTTCAGGTTGATGTGCTCATTGTTCTCAGTCTTTACTCCTTCCTGAGGAGACGGAGGAAACAAGTCAACATGAAGTCAAGCAACGTTTAAAACCTCCAAACCATCAGAAACAAGGCCCATCTGGATCGACCATCCTCAGTTTGAAACTCTATATCTGGAGTCTCCAACCCCAGCAAACGTCCTGCAGGTTTTAAATGCAACGCTGCTCCAGCACACCTGAATCAAATTAATGGCTGGTCACCAGGCCCTCGCCAAACTTGATGGCATGCTGAAGAGGTATTGTAACCATTTGATTCAGCTATGTTGGAGTAGGGATGCATCCAGAACCTACAGGACAGTAGCTCCATGTCATCTGTCGATTGATGGTCATTTTTCTTACTGATTATGTTCACTGTTGGTGAGGAGTGGGTTTATTTGGTGACTGCGCAGAAAGGAGCGAAATTACAACTTCGCTGGAGCAATAGGCGCCTCATTCATCGATGGCCTACAACTCACTAAGATATTAACATTTTACCTTCCATTTAAAGATATATATATATATATATATATATTTTTTAAAAAACAGCTAACTTGATTCACATAATCGAACATATGAAATGTCTTTCGGACATTAGCTTTTTGTCCCAACCAGTTATTCCAGCTACAGCCGGTAAACTCGCATTTCAACTAGATTCTTGTTAAACCCTTTAGTTATGAAAGCACCAAATTAATTACTTGGTATTGACAAGTGGTCCCCACTGATAACAGTATCTAAACAAAGCACAAAAGCTATTCCTTTCATTCTGCCAGGGACTCAGAATCTTTAGCCGCGTTAGCTTATTATGCTAATTTTAACCGCTAGCTTGCTAGCTAAAACGGTAGCTTCAAGTTTGCCTGTTTCCATTTCTTTACAGGGGAAACTGTTCAAAGTCAATCATCTGTGCAGCAAGTATGTTTGTAGCAAAAAATATATATAAAAGCCACTCCGTCCTCACCTTTGGCTTCTCGTCTGCCATCGTTGTTGCTGCTGTTTGTGCTACTTCGGCTAGCCGTTGTGCGCCCGATCTTCAGCGCATGCGCTGTATGGTACTTTTGGGTCATGCTCACCATACGCTTCAGCTTTGTGGTGAATCAAAAGAGCCGACTCTCATCGAATGAATTGATATACAACTATAAGTGGCTCCCCATTATTTTTTTTTTCTTTTCAGTTAAAATACATTATCTAATACAGCACTATGGACCTTCTCAGTACATTTGTTTGCGGTGTTATTTTGTTCATTCTTCGTGCTCATATTTTATGAAACACAAAAGTATAAGAATTCCTGCTTTTGTAAATACATATGTAAGGCCGTCATAAAACACTGAATGAAAAAGGGTTTATTTACATTAGAAAACATTCTTACTTACAAAGTTAATCTAAATACGAGACTTCAGATTAAAGCCGTTGAAGAGCCGAAAGAGCCGAGTCGTGTCACAAGAGCCGACTCTTTGAAAAGAGCCGAACTACCCATCACTACAGTACGGGGCACCACTTTCAGAGGGATGTAGATCTTTTATAAACAGGTTTGTTTTCCATTTTGGGATTCTTAATTAGAATTTTAATTTAGACAAAGCTCAGTTATAACATCTTCAACAATAGTGTAAAAAATAAATAAAAATCAAGGCAAATCAGACAAAGAGTATAATACAAATAGATTAATCTCTTTTATTGTTCCCATGCTTCTCAAAAATACGCAATGACAATTCAACAATCCCAAATAAATACTTTTAAAAGAAATATGTAAAGAAAGTTGTAGATACCACTGACAGATTTAAAGTTTTTAAATACCCCCCCACCCCCCCCCCCCCAAAAAAAAACCTATTTTATTGTTTCAGGACATAAATAACAAAAGAGCAAAACATTTCTAATTTGAAGCTCCCACACAACACAAGTCATTTACACTGATCTAACCCCTTAGGTGAGTTTCCACATCATTTAAAAGCAGCGGCAGAAGAAAATGTACAATATTCATGCCGTTATATTAATTTTAAACAGTATGATCATTTGTCTTGTGATTCTAGCAGCTCCTTATTTCCTGTAAGCAGATCCTCGACAGGGTTTGGTTAAAAACGCATACATGTCAGAACATCTGGTGAAAATAAGGTGCACCGAAGCCCATTTCTGTCAGGCGAGAATGCAGAATGACGGCACAGTTTGTTTGGGTTTTTTTTTTCTGGAATGTTAACATATATGATTCTTCCATTCACAAATTAATCAAATGCGTAATGAGAATACTTAAAACCATAGTAGTGTAAAACCCCGGAAGTCAAGTCTCAGTTAAAGCCTTCAAATAAACCACTGTTTGTCTCTGGACCTTTATTCACCTGCATTAATCTCACATAATGTCAGAGTTCAACCGGAAATATCAAAAATGAGACTTTTTTTTTTTTGCCTTTTTTGTTGTTCAGCTCAGTCAGGTTTAAATATGAGAAATAAATTCAGAGAAAAATATTAATTTAATTATAATTCATGACTGGCTTCAACGCCATTATCCACATTCAAGATATCAGGTCACACTAGTTTGTAATCACAGGTCGAACTGGACCATCTTAAACCCGTCATGGTTTGTTCAAGTTTTTATTTAACTAAACCTTCTTGATTTCAAGTCTTTTGTAGATTTTTGCTGATGCACAAAACTGCAAAAGACCCACCTTTAAATAATGGGAAAATGTAACTATAGAGCCCCCCATCGATCAGCAGGTGGAAAGTCATTCACCTCCCCCACTTCTGTGAAGGACTGCTCTCCCAGCGTAAACATCAGTTTGTATCTCATCCGAACTTTTTCCTGAGACACAGAAAAGCACAAACAGACTCATGTTACACTGCCTGGCAAACATATTTGTATTCCTTGAGCATTTTCCCATCGTGTCACATTATAAGCACAGACTTCGGTGCATTTTACAGGGATTTAAGTTCAAGCAGTGTGTGTGTGTGTGAAATCTACCTTCAGAGGATTGGCAAGCAGCACGACCTGAGAGATGGCAGCAGGAGGAAGAATTGGATTGAAAGGGGCCAGCTCTGCTCCGGAGGGCGGCTGCAGCTTCACCTTCATCGTCTGCAGATGTTGTTAGAAAAGAAATCCAGGCGCTCAAATTTGAGAAGATTTAATAAAACTCAAGAAAAAAATAAAAAAAAAACCTGTAAGTAGCAACACAAACATATAAACTGTTACCCGGGGTACAGCAGCCTGGAGAACTATGTTCCTAACAGGCTGCGGGGCGGTGTTGAGCATCGACGCCACCATCACCAGAACGTCGGGCCTGCCGGGGGGACAGTCCGAGGCAAAATGGAGCAGAACACGGACACCGTTTTTGTCATACGCCGTCACAGGACAGAGCGTACCTATAAACACCAGACAGACCGACGTCAGTCAAAAACTGAGAACCTCATCTTTTGGAGGACATTTGTCTCTTCCGTCCATCCATCCATCCATTTTCTGTACACCCTTGTCCCTTAGTGGAGTCGGGAGGGTTTTTGTCTCTTTCATCTCCCAAAATCCAGAAATCCTCAATTTAGATTAAACATTTCATGCAGCAGCTGATTAATAGCAAATGTGTGGAATAGATAAATTGATTTTATGAAGTGGTGATTTATTCTCTTTTTTTTTTTTTTGTCACAGTATGTACAAAGATTTACCAGACAAATGGCATCCACTCACTAGCAGCTATAGAAGGCAGTGCTGCAAAATTATTCTAAATGCAATAAGCTGTCCTTTTTTTTAAAATAAATAAATAAATACTCTGCTTTCAAATCACAATTACAGTGAAATACGGTAAATTAGGGTCTACTTGAGGAAAATATAACCACATCTTTCTTTACCGTTGTCAGTTGCCCATTTTCACCACTAGGTGGTAGTAAAATGTAATATTTTGATTTTCAAAGAAACGCTCTTATTCCAAGAAACACTTTATAAACTGACCGCTTACTGTAGAAATATTTTCATCGACTGGGCATTTTGTTACAGTGAGATGTTCACAGATTACAAAAGATTTAGTGGAATCCAAGATGTCAAATTATGGGTAAAAATACTTTTTTTTTCATGAATAGTTACAGAAGTTTTAACATGTCTGAGGAGGTATGCAAGTTAGCTCTGGACTAAGACTGCTTCATTATGGAAAATATTATAAATCAGGATTATTTTGATAAATGATAAATAGTAGAGATAGAGAATTACTTGATGACATATTTGAGACAAATCCAGCTTTATGTTTACTTCCTGACTGAGGGGGTCACCCAAGGCACTGGTGATTCATTAGCATTCTCGACGGAGAGGGAGAGGCTCAGCTGCGAGAGCCTGCCGCTTGACGAGATGAGCAAAAACAACACATGCTTTCACTCAGGCTCACTTAGGCTCCAAAAATTTTAAGTAAAGCCATAAAAAATTTTTTCCAAAGAGAAGAGAACGTTTTTAGAGAGTTGTGAAGAGTCACTGCATGTAACTATTAGGTTCACAATTTTGACTCTGAATTTTGACTTTCAGAGCCAAAATTGTAAATTCAATAAACTGCGCACACATCAGCAGCAAGAACAGAACAACAAAAGCAAAATGAGGCAATAACTCAGTCGATAAATTTGTCTGATATTTGTAGCATTGCTCGAATCAATCCTAGCGAGCCCCCAGAGGAAGGCCAGAGGGCCGTCAGTCCAGTGCCGACAGCACACTTAATCCGTTTCTTTTTGTTCCTGGATTGTGGCAGACGTTCAGTCAGCTCTGGCCTAATAAGCACCAAGCTCCATCAGGCAGAATTTAATTGATCAAGAAACTCCAACGTCCTGATCTGCACTGTGTGTGAGAGAAAAATATGTCTACAACCTGATCCCTTGAGGAATGGTTATATTTTAAGATCAGGTTGGGGTGATCCAGGAGAGGTGGCAGCTTATGACCCCAACCACACCTTCCCAACCTCGTGCGCTCACACTCACACTCGCAGAATGTGAGTGTGAGCGCAACAGAATGCGCTCCCTAGATGAGAGCATCTGGAGTGAGATTGTAAAAAAAAAATTCAAAAAAATAATACTACCCAAGAAACATTTGATTTGAATTTATGAAACTCCAGTAATAGCAAAGTGTACTTTATAAAGCGGCCTAATAAATGCTCAGACCAACAACAAAGAAAGAGCGAAAAGAACTCAAAATTCCTTGCAGTGAATGGAATCCTGGCAAGATGCAGAGACTGAATAGTGTTATAAAAAAAAAACATCAAAGTTCAAAACCCCAGTCACCATAACAGCTAAAATATGGTGCTTTTAAAAATCGCCTACAGAGCATATTTTGTTGATTAAGAAAATAAAACCATCAACTGCAGTTAATTTTAACAGCACTGTCATAAGTTCTTGTTTCACCAACATCCAACCATGAGAAAGTTTAACTTTTTTTAAATAAAATCATTTGACTTATTTTTTGGAGGAATTAATTTAATCGATTAATAGAGCGTTTTGTTTTGAAGATTTCATTTTTGGAAAATCTTTTTATTTTTTCCACCATTGAACTCCTTGTTCATTGATGGAACAAGGAGTTCATTGGTGGAATCAATTGCTAAATTGATTTTAGCAACTGACTTGCTAAAATCAATTGTTCAAATTGATTTCTCAAACTACCACCTTGTTTGAGAAGCGCGTTTTAATTTCAGCTATGAATCTAGATTAACTCACGGAGTTAATGACTGAAATAAAAGCCAATTTTTAAGATGCATTCAATTTGTACTTTAATTTTTAAGGAGAAAAGCAAATGGAAAAAAAAAATCTATTAAAATTGGGAATCAAATTTTGGACTAGAAAAAAGAACATTCTAACCAATTTCAAAACATTTATTTGTATTTTTAAAAGCTGCCATTTTGGCTGACAGGAAATTGTTATTACTGCGAGATTGTCGCATTTCATTATTAGAACAGGGCACGTGTGTACTGGTCAAATGTTTTAGCTCTGAAAATACATTTGCCGTTTTCCACAACAGAATCCAAACGTCAGCAACTACTGGCACAAAACCAACAGAAATCATTAGGTTCTTTTCAACAAACTCACTTGGACTGATGGCTTCCAGAGGAACAAAAACAGCAGCCAGGGAAACCTCGTCTCCTTTGCTTGGACTCGCCTGGCTCATGGGCTGGATGGGAGACAAGGAGCGCAGCAGAGGGCTGTCGTCTGGGTGACTTCGGAGGGCCGGAGGAGTAGACCACCCTTGCATCCCAGTTATCATCGCCGTAGTCGACGTTCCACTGTGACTGGAAGGAAACAAAAGCAGCGGTCAAATAATCTGGGGGAGAAGGAAAACGTCATTTTGGGAAAAGTTGGGAGTTATCAAGAGGTGTTGCAAATGAAAAGAGAAGTACTTTCCTTTACAAACTTTTTTTCTGTTTAAAAGGTAATTTCTTTTTCACATTCAAATAAAAACAGAAATCAAGGTTGCAGTTACATTATCTGTGTAACTAGCACACTTAACGTCTCAATAGAAAATATCTTCCTTTTAATGTGGAAGGTTTAACCGTCATCATTTAGATCCGATCTATTCTCACCTGCTGCAGGTAAGCAAAGGTTTCAGACCATTTATTTGTAGCCAGTTGTATTGAGAAATGAAAATGCTACTTATTTCAAACTTGCCTTTTCTATGCAACAGAAAATTGAGTAAAGCTGTGAAGATGTAGACAACAATAGTTTCACATTGTGACTTTTACAAGAACATTTCCTTTTATCAGCTATAATAACACAGCCTTGAAAAATACATGCAAAGGTATTCATGAAGTTTTCAGCATTTAGTCATGTCACAATGAAGAATTCTGTCACTTTATGCAATAGACCAACACAAGTAAGAAAGAAAAAAAATTATAATTTGATAACTGGTGTGCAATATTTGCTTCCCTGGACTTTTTTATTTTTTACTGGTATCAGAGTAAAGGGGGATGAACACAAATGCTAGACAAAAACGTTCAAATTTTGACGTGTTAAAAATTGCGCAAAACATGAATCATGTTGCTTCTACTTTAAAAAATTATGCTTTACTTTATGTTGGTCTGCCAGATAAAGTGCCAGTAAAACGCCCTGAGGTTGTGACCGTAGTCAAATGTACATGTAATGGCCACCAGAGGAAATGGGCCTTTATGTTTCCACAGAGAGGAAATTCAGGTGCAACAGCAGCATCAGATACATATATAGGTTCACAACATGAGAAAATATACTGAAGAAACAAGATTAACAACAATAATAGTAATAATATACGGTATATGATTATAACATAAAAAAAATACTGTGCAGTTATTGGAATAGAAATATTGCACTCAATCCAAGGGATGTGAAAAACACAACAGACTACAATATATCAGCACATCAGTGCAGAAAAAGATGTACAATAATTTCAGAAGTGTTATTTAAAATGAGAAAATAACTGTGCAAATGCCATTAAGGATGCAAACATTTGTTTACATCCTTGCTGTTAGAGTTAGACTCTATAACTCTCTTAGGTTATAGAGTCTAAGAGCTGGAGGCGGGAAGAATCTATCAGACTGTCGCTAAAAAAAAAAAAAGATCTTTAATGTTGCATTTCTCCTGCTAACTCCCTACTATCTTCTCTCTCCAGCACATGGCTTCTATGTCTTAATCCTAGCAGAACCAAAAGACAGGTGATGCACCGTTTCCAGAGCTGAAACAAGGACCGAGCTCGCACATCATTTAAAAGTGTGACATTTGAATTGAATGGTACTCACTTATCACTCCCGCCCAGATCCAGCATGGCGAGGTCTTGCAAATTGTGACTGAGAGAGGATACGGCGGGCTGGAAGGCCCCAGGTAAGGAGACATGCTGACGGCCGGCAGAGAAGGCTGGCGCGGTCACGCTGTGCGACGGCGAAGGACCTGCCGGCGCCGCGGCGGTCAGCGCCGAGCCGAGCGGCGGTGGGAAAATGACCGACGGCGGCAAATCTGAAGCCGTAGCAGCTGGAGGCGTGAAGAAGGCGGGGAAGTTGGAGGCAGAGGAAGCTGTAGTTGTTCTGGTTGAAGTCGCTGGCGCTAGTGTCGTAGAGAGGGCTTGTTGGAACAGCGAAGGTGCTGAAAGTGCATCAAAGGCAGGAGGCAAACTAGAGTCGAAAAGAGCCAAGTCTTGACCAGAGTCCTGGAAACACATTTAATTATAATCAGAGCTACATTCAGCAAGGTAGACGGTAAAATGCTCCAGATCTTAGGGTCTTAGATTAAATACCTGTGAAGGTGGTAAATGATTGCTCTGATTTGAGGTGCTTGATTCATTGACTACAGGCCCAGGATCATTAAGGCCTGCAAATTTACACAAATTTCATTTTTAAGACGAAACAGATCATCAAGCAAAGACTTAAAAAGAAGATTTAGTCTGAAGGTTTGTACCTAAAGATAGCAGCTCCTCGTCCAGCAGGGAGAGGGCAGCAGAGGGTGGAGCTGCAGTCTTGGACTGAGGATCGGTGGTCGTCGATCCGCAGAGCAAGTCGCCCGAAAAAACCAGAGAAGAGGTTTGAGGTTCGTGCTGAGAAGGACTCTTGGTGTCCAGACCCACCAGGTCAATAAGAATCTCTGACTTGTTTGTACCTGCAGAGCCTAAGAAATTGTGAAAAAAAAAAAAAAAAAGCAGAACAAGAAAGGCATTTGTTCAAATCAAATCATGTTCCCATTAACTTTAAAGAGTAAGGTCTGCTCTAAATATACACAGACACATAAAACCTTAAGCAGGTTTGTGTGTGGTAGAGCAAAGCAGAGTAGTGCCAAAAGCAAATAAAAAGAGAGTTTCAGAAGACTTTAAGTAGTGGTGTCTGAGAAAGAGGGCTAAATGCAGAGTTCCTCCAGATTTTCCTGTTAAAATTACATCCATTTCCTGACTCAGTCCTTTTCAGGCCAGCAACAAAACAAAATGAAAAAAACATTTTGAGTACAATACAAGAGCCAAAATAAAAAAAACGGCTGAATTTAATATACAGAGTTCACAGTTTGTACTTTGTATGTTTCAGAATGTTTCTGGGCAACAACTCTCCTTTTGACATCATGAAGTGACTGACCTTGCCTGCAGACGTTTTCTAGCATTTCATCAACTTGTAAACTTGCCGTTTTTTTTTGTAAATTTGACAGAACAAAGTGAAGACAAATCTAACACATGCAGCACTAAATCAGAGCGAGTTATTAGTTATTTGATCGGCGCATCAGCAGTATTTAGTTTTCAAATTTGTCAGTTCCCATCCACACCCCGATGCAGACTGTACCTTGTGTGGCTGGAGTCTGAGTCCCTTGTGCAACGTCAGCGTCTCCGCTGATGGACTGCCCTTCGACTATCTTCTTATAGGAATTAATTGCACTGGAGAGGTCATCATTGGCCTGCAAGATCTCTCCTGGTGTGTAAACATTAGAGCGACAGTCAGGATGATACAAAGCAAAACTTTGGGTTCAATGTATTTCTGGTACGTTTAAAAAAAAAAAAAAAACTAGCTCAAAAACAAGAGAATGAGACCATCTTTACCCAAGCTGCTGTCATCATCCTCGGTCTCAGTAGCCAGTTTAAATACTGTTTGTCTGAGCTTGTCACAGTCATTGTATAGTTCCTGAAAATAATGAGACATAAAGTTTAGATTCTTAACACTAAAGGGAAACTTTAAAACACAGAGAAGCAACGCCTTTCCTCTCGTCAGTAAATCTTTATTTTATATACGTAGAATAAAAAAAGAAAATCCTCTGATACATAGATTTAACTCAGATGTGGTTCAGCATTATGAACGTTACAACAGAGCTTCCAGAAAGGTTAATAAAGGCCAACGAATGGCATTATTCACCTGTCATCACAAAACACAGACCTTTATAAGCTCCTTATCTTCCTCAGTGGAGTCTTCTGGGCTGAAGTGAGCGAGCATTTCATTAAGGAGTTTCACACTGTTGCTGACGGCCTCCAGCGTGTTTTTTTGCTTTGCGGCTCGCTGTGATCGCACCTCGTCCTGTGACACACAAATGGGTTTCGGTTGTGTGTGGATGGAAGTAGCTCTGATTAAATCTGAGCTAAACTCACCTCCTTCACCATGTTCTTGATGAGCCGATTCGCCTCTTGAAGATCTTCGGGTTTTTTGCTTTTCAGAAGTTCTGCTAATCTCTGCAGAGGAATTAGAAAAAGCTTTAATCAGCCAGGCTCTCTTCCCACAGACGCAGCAGGCAGAAGTAAGATTATCATCTCCCACAAACAACAACAACAGAAAATAAATAAATGAAAGTACTAGCAAGCCTAATCCGTGGATCGACTGCTGCCAGCACAATCTAAACACAGTTTGTGTTGTTTACATCGAGGACAAACCTAAATCCTGTTCGTGGACAAACTGCACAATATTTTTATGTTATCTTCTTGTACAGTGCATTACTACTTATCTTGTTTTTGTTTTTTTTTATTATCCATTTTTAACACCTTTTCCTTTTTGTAACTCGATGCTCTTGAATTTCAACAGTCTGGAACAATAAAGGAAACTTCTATTCTATTTAAATTGGGCATTCTTTGGTCTGAGGCTATTGCAGAGAATGTTGGGTATTCACACAAACACATAATGTGTTAAACTGACCTTGCTCTTTTTCTCATCGTCAAATACAGGATTCTTGGGACGTGGAGAAGGTGAGGGGATTAATGTGGCATTCAGGGAGACTTCAGGGTCAACTACAACAATACCTAAAAAAAAAAGTAAAAAAAAAAAAAAAAAAAAAGCTCACGCAATTAAAAAAAAAGATTTAAAACTCGTACCTGTTGCAGTATTTGCTTATTGGAGCCACAGCGATACTTTACCCTGGGATTTCAGCATCTGATAGGCCTCACAGATCTTTGCTTCATCGGGAAGAGACACAGTCCAAGTATACAGCATCTCTATGACCTTCATTTTCACTTTGTCTGAAACTCTGTCTCCTAGGTACTGGAAACCAAAGGCTATTATTATTAGTTCATCTTAGAATCACACAAAACATTAATGCAGATAATATCATCACGACCAAGGCTGCACAACATCAGGAATAAGCACAGTTCCAAGCCTGTTAAAGTTGTGCATGTGGTATTTGTTGGGTCATGTGGCAGGAATGATGACGCAGTGCAGGATTGTGTTTAACTCAAGCAGAGAGTGAAATGTCAGAAATGTGGTCTGCTTTTCAAGAGCATATCAATACATATTGATTATTGGTCCAAACTGAATTAGCAGATGTTGATATTAGCACCAATTTTTATACTGATCAAGATCTTTGAGGATCTTGATCACCAACATCTAAGCCTACATTCCCACAGCAGGGAAATGCGACCCCATGCAACCCCAAATCTGTTTTTTTTTTTTTGCATATATACAACCAATATACAGAATCTTTTTCATGGCAGTCTGAACGGCCCAATTCTGATCATTTCATTCCCCAAAAAGTCTGATTTGTGCCACTTCCATACACGGTACTAAATCAGATACATATCCGATTGTTTTCAAAGCGGCTGTAGTCTGAACAGTCGTGCTGCATTTCATCTGACTTTGATGTCACTGAGATGAGACATGCGTCATAATAGTTCTGCACCAGAAGAAGCACGACGCAGGAAAAGAGCAGATGAAAGTTACAGTTATAAGTTCGAGTTCCGACAACACGTCCAAACAGATTTCTCTACAGAAGTTGCAGTCGATGCCCTACAAAAGGTCGTTGCTATCTGTTGTGCTTTTTTTTCCATGTCTTCCTTCTTATGATCTTGTGACAATCCTGTCGGCTCCCATTGCTCAACAACTTTAAGTGGCATCCATTACTACTTCCATAAACAGAGAGCTGCTGTGGGATGGCAATGCTTTTGGGTTGTAAATCTTTCAGACAAATGTCAAAAATTAGATTTCAGAAAAATGATCAGATATGCGCATCAAGACCTGCTATATGAACATAGCCATCGTCAAGGTGTAGGCATCGACAAAGCTCATACAAATTGCCAAACACAATATTAACCAGCAGAATTTTAATTCCTGGCACCTGAAATTTAAAAGCTACCCAAATATTACATCAAAGGAGTTCTTTGCTGTTGCAATACTGCACACATTGAGGTGATGACAATTGCAACTCCATATGTTGTGCAGCCCTGATCGTCACGATTTCTGAGGATATGAGTGTTATTGTTACTTACTTTGGGTGAGACCACCTTTATCAACTCATTTAAAAACTTAAATTTTCCAACTTCATTATGAAATCGCCGTCCACAGTTTTTCATACATGCTTCAAGAACCTATGAAAGAATCCCAGCACCATTAGCTTCATGCTGTAGGATGTAACAAAAGGGGATTAGGGGGGAAACACTGAAGCATTGAAGGTGCCCACCGTTAGTGCTTGCATCGCCTCCCACTCCTGAGGGGACTGAATCTTGTGCGCCAGCAGTCTGACAGATATCTGAGGACTAAAAAATATCAAGTAAAGTAAGAATGTAAAAGGAATTTTCAATACCAGAGCTAACAAAGCAGCATGTACGCTTACAAAGGAGAGGTCACATAAAATCTGATTCAATGGATATGACTGAATGCTAAGAGATAGACTGAGCTAAATGAATAAATGTGACAATACCCTTCCAGCTCTTTATTAATTTGATCACAGAAACCCATTATGTACTCCCAGTCTTCCTGTCTGTTGGAGGGATTGGTGGCTTTATCTGAAAAAGAGAAAATACAAACTCAAAGGATGAAATGCATTTCACCCTTGCATTTCAAAACCACGTATCCTTACGTATGGACTGCAGACTAACAGTCACTACACCTTATGTATCAAGATTTGTAAATTTGGAACCTTATTATGTAGTACTGCAATATTTTTACAATGGATATACTGATGACACACAACTTTATGTTTCTGTGTCAACACATGGCAACAGTCACTAAGTGTGTCCATAATGGGTGGATGGGTTCAGAAATTCCACCAGCTTAATGCAGAAGAGAGAGAAGCTATTGTTTCTGGTCACAGGACTCAACTGGATTCAACGAAGCTAAAAACCATGGAGCATGCATAGATGCATTGGACTAGTTATGGACTGAAATCTAAATTTGAAAACTCTACGAAAAAAAAGAAAAAGTCAAACTACATAGAAGTATCACCAACGAGTCAAATGTTTGGATTCTAAATTTCAGAGCTGCTTGTCAGGTACTAAATACCTGGACCCCTCAGGTTCAGAGAGGTGCTATGTCAACAGTTCCCAGGACCAGAAATAAACAGGAGAAGCAGAATTGAGCTTCCACATTCCTCAGCTCTGAATCAAACTCCCTGAAAACCTGAGATGTGCAGAAGCAGCTGCCGCCTTTAAATCAGAACTGAAAACAATAACTAGTGTTTACTGCAGCTTTTCCATAAAAATACAGTTTTGTTTTTTTAATGACGCCTGACCCTTTGGTAAGAAAAAAATAATTGTCCCATTACCAGTTTCTCTTGTTTTTACTTTTCTGTCATATCTAAATATTTTAGACCAAACAAATTCTAATATCAGAGAAAAATAACTAAACTAAACACAAAATAGAGGTTTTCATATGGTGATTTAATTTATCAGGCAAAAAAGTTATCTGCCTTCCTTGTTAAATCTCTACACCGTTAAATTAAAGTTTTATTCAAAATATATTTTTTTAAATACTCAAGTTATCTTGGTTTGATATTATACTTCCTATGCTGACCTGGAACATGTAAGTGAGAAGTATACAAATAAAAACAGAAGAAATCCAGAAATAGGATTAAGCACTTTAGTACAGCACTGTGTTTGTTTTTAGTGAGCTTCTCAAAAGATATTAATATGCTTTCAATGTTTTTCTCATCTTTAGTAAACCTTGTACAACCTCTGTTCCTTGATGTTTCTATGAAGGACTGAATGGGCATAAAAATAAGGTTGCCTCATTTATGGTTTGATATCTGGAAAAAATCTAGGTACCACAAATATTTTTGTTCATATCCTGGCAATGCACTCTCAAAAATATCTAAATTCATTTTAAATATATTTAATTGTCCTTCCGTAAGCAACATATAAAACACTATATGTCAACATTATATAGGTGTACATAGGTAGGGTATGGGGTCTTGAAGGCAGGACTCGACCAAAACAACCATACAGATGCACTCTCCAATATTTACACTTAGCTGGTAGCAATAATGTCAGAACTTTGTCATATCGTGACTAAAAGCAGACATAAAGCTACAACTTACACCCTGTGAAGAACACCCAGTGACCCTACCTTAAACAGTCATCCTGCTTTTTGGTACAATATCAGGAGCTGTTCGAACTTTCTCTGGTTAAGATCGACGACATTTAACTTTTTTTTTTAAAGTCAAATGTTACACTGAGTCGTTCTAGGATAACACACTCATCACGTTTTGAAGCAACACCAATTTAATGCCGAATTAATATGCAAAGGCAGGCAGCAGACGAGAATTTAGCTTGTGACACTTATCATCTGCTGTTAGCTGGGTTAGCATCTGATGACAACACAGAGCAGTTAGCGTGCTAATATTCAGCTACGGTCATGTCACGGGAATCGAACAAATCATTCGGATAGATGTGGAAATAGAGCACATACATGCACACCAGTAGCATTAATATCAGGCTTGAGAAAAAATTACGAACTATGTACTCACTAAGCCAAGACTCCAATGACTCTCCATCATCCGCCATATTTGTTCTCTCGAAGAGAAACAACGCGTGACTTCTGTTGCCTTCACGTGCCTCCAAAAGAAATGGACTTTGCAGTTACTCTTGACATGCAGATCATTGTCATCGTATTCATGTATGTGATTCTGATGTATTCTTTGCGAAGGTGAACTCTTAATTTGCTGTCGAATTATACACACTATAGCCTATTTTATTTTACACATTTTATTATTAGTGCTTGAGGAACTTTTGTATTTGTATTGTGAAGGTGTCATGTCATGTACGAAGGGTTATTTGAAGCTGTCATTTCTAAATCCAATGAAATATTGTAAATTATCAATATATCAGAATCTGTGCTTCATTTTTTTTTATAGATAGATGTAATGTTAGTCCCTCATCAAAAACATACTGGAGTGTTGCTTTGATTCTTTCATGCATGTTTGAGAATTCCTTAATCTCCTTTGGCAGTCATTCGGGGTTGCATAAACGCTTGCTCTCATGCTTAGTGAGAATATAGTTGTATTTTCACAAAACTTCTTGTTGGAGCTGCAGTCTCCAGCTGAGATTCCGTCCAGTAGAGCATCTCTCTCCCGAGTCTCCCACTCAACTCCTCCAGACCAGCAATTATTAAACACCTTGTGAAACTGCAGGTCCGGTGAGCTTATCATACCAGCTACTTCACAGTCCAGGATTCCCAAGAATAGTTGCGATGAAGGCAGTGTCAGAAAAAGTTAAGAACTTTTTAAAGAGACAGACGCTCAATTTCAGGGATATAAATGTAGTAACTTTTACATCCCTGGTTCAAGTTTTCCAAAATTTGAGCCCATTTTGGAAAATTGGCTCAAAATGGACCAATAGTCAAATTCTATTTAAGTCATATTCGATATAGACAATATTTTTATATTCTTATATTCTTTTATATTCTATATATTATATTATATTCTTAAACTTTAATGACTTTTGGTGTTACTTGAACTACACCAAAGGTGTTCTCATGTATAACAATTGTTGTCATATAAAGCAATGTCTTGTATTGTTATACATGACATAACAATACCATGTGCTATAAATGACATTGACTTGTGGCCTGTCCTTGTTGTAGCCTGCTGGAAAAGCGTGATTTTAAAAACAATGTTTTGCAAACTTTGTGTTCTTCACTTGTTTCATATTTCACTGCAGAAATAGCAGAGAGAAGTTTTTGTAATAATTCAGAAAGAGAGAAACTCAATCTCTTCCAGGTCCAAACAGTGTTATTCAACAACGCCAGAAGCCAAAATCAAAACATAAAAAATCTATTTTAAAAAAAAATATAAAAGGAAAAATATATATATCCCAGAATTTGAAGACAGTGTGTTCCGTCCTCACCATGACTGTAAAAAGAAAGTTGAGAGTCTGTTAAATAATTTCTTTTAACAGTTAAACTATCAATTACCTCAGAAAATCCTTGAAACTAAAACAAGACTTAATTAACAGGTTGGCTTTGATACAAAGGGTCACTGCACTCAGTGGGTCTGCTCATCTTCCTATCATGTCTCTGTCAAAGAGACATAGTTTCATAAATTACATCAGACTATCTGCCAGTATGAAGAAACTTCATCTTAAAACAATAACATTCTCTCAGTGTAATGAAGGTTTATTAAGTTGTTAAATGTTGACGAGATAAATATGCTACGGAAAGTTAAAATAGCAGCTTTCCCCCAGCTTAGAGTGAAAGATATTCAGCGAATGAACTTCCTATTTTCATTTAATGAAGTCTAACTCACATCCTTACATTGACTCCATGTAGTTCTCACAGATTTCATCACATAAGCCTTTATATTTCCATTATAAAATCGAGAACATTTATTAAGCTGTTCCTTGCAGTCTAATAAGAGATGCTGTACTTAATCATGAATCCATCCATCCATTCATCTATGTCTGTTAATCTTTGAAGGGTTGCAGGGGGGTTTCTACTGCTACCCTCCCTGTAATATATATAGTCAAACATGTTATTTTTAACCAAGGTTTTAGCTGCTTTAACATCTATGTCTTGCAGTTTCTTTTGTCAAAAATAATTTTTTTAAGCTGTGATCAGTTTAAAATGATTCACAATACCAGTGCAAAGCCATGACCTATGTGGACTCATTTTGGCTGATGATCAAATATCCATTTTGTTATAATCCCACATGGGGTCTGCAACAGAGGCTCTGGCAGCGGCACCCCTAATCATTGACTAGGCTCTTTGTGTGCTACGTGTACCGATGTGTGAATATTGATTTCCTGCTCTGGGGCCACACCGGAACCAGTTAACTTGGCTGTCTGATCATTTTCATGAGGAAAATCAAGTGGACTCATATTAAATCAGTCACTGTATTCTGTCAACTACAGCTACTTTTGTGTTGCTTCTCCTTTCCTTCACTGCATCACAAGTACTGAGATTGTGAATGCAAGTCCCTTAATTCCTATTGTGGCATTGTGAGGTAACTTCTGTGTGTACTGTCTGTGCTGCTTGTTGAAAGGTGTGAACTCAGTCATGTTGATTGTACTGTCCAACCTGAAAAACTTTTGTGCAGTCAAAAAACTCAGATCTTGGTGACTGAGTCAGAAGGTTTATTTACTTTCTTGTTCTTATTTTTACTACTTTGTCTCACATTATTGTTTGTACATAAACTTTTGCACTGACTCTCATGTCACAACCAGAAATGTTTGTGTTTTACTGGAATTTTACACACTAGACAAACACAATAGCACCTAAAAATGAAGTGAAAGTAAGTTACGGTAATACATGGTTTATTTGGCATAGCTGTTTAGATAAAAGTCAACCAAGTGAAGGCATTCCTGCACGGACAGGCAGATAGATGGTTTGAAAGTAAAGTGAAAGACAGTTATGTTTGCAAAGAAAAAACTTCAAGCACGCTGTTTCTTTTACCACATCAGGGACCCTCCGATTAAAAGAAGAAAGATTTCAAAACAAATTGGCTCAGTCCATCTAAAATGATAGCAGTCAGAGTTTCATTTAACCTGCAGAGAATGAAACATCCTAGTCATTTATACAGAAAATACTTTTTTATATTACTAGAGTGGCAAAAAAGCATACGATAGTTTCCATTGAATGCTCGAGTGGCTGAGCCATTTGTAAGAAAATCCCAAGATCATGAAAGACTCACAGAGCCGTCTCTTTTAAGCCTTTAAGTCAAATCGTGCATGGTTTCTTCACACACTTGAGATCCCCAGCGATGTTCATTCTACAGTCGTCAACATTTGACCTACAGGTTCCTTTCTGTCCTGAGTGGATCAAAATAACATGTCTGGAAAACACCTGAACTCTCTGTTGGCTTCAGATGCACTTCAGTAATAGTCGCACATTGTAAATAAAAGAATACTATTGAGCCACAGGGTTTTAGTCAAGTGAGAAATTGATTGCAATTGTTAGACTCAACTGTTCTAAATTGCAGACACATAATCACAGGGGGCAATGGAAGAAGATCAGAGAGACTGTGGATACGTGACTGGTATAGTAAAATAACCTGGTAAAAATCCAAACTAGCTGAACACTATAGCTTGCGAAAACCCTGTACTAGTTACTCAATGTGCAATGGCTAAAACAACCAGTAAAGGATGAGAACTCTAACAAATGTCTTTGTCTAAAATCTCCATTACTGGAAGCTGCTTCACTTATTTATAATTTGAGGGTTAGAGGGCGTTTAACCATAATTTCAGTTGGGACAACAAATTCTGTCCCACTGGGGCACAGGCATCTTAAGGTCTATTAAGGCACCTCTATTAAATGTCCTCTGACCAGCAATGGCTGATGTGCCACAGAACAGAGTGATAGTTTATAAAGTCCAACTCTGCAATTTGGCCTTCTGAAAGGAAGGGGCAGCTGAAAGCAATTTAATACAACCCTCTGCTGGATAGTCACAGCAGCAGTCTTCAAGGGTTAGGATCACATAGAAAAATCAACCCAAGTCTAAAAAATAGCAAGTCATTTAAAATAAAAGATTATATCAAAAACCATGCTTTGTGACTGCAACTATTTTAAAGACAGCATGTGGTGCTTGGGAAATGGAATTGATTTAAGGGTTTTACTGATGCACTGAATCGTAGGCAGGCTTCTTATCTCTGCCCTGCAGCAAATTTACATTTGAAGATCAAAAAAGCCACATTAAATATTAATTTCAATTGCATTTCTAGAAAGGCTTTTATATCCTCGGAAATGTTTTGTTGTGATGAAATCAAATGAAAAAATGTGACGATTCTTTTAAGAGATCCTGCAGCTTTATCGAAGGTTAAACTGTGAAAAAACTTTCCAAGAGCTTGTTTCTGGTTTTTGAAGCGAGGTTGCTTTATTTGAAGAGTATTAGAGTAGATTTGCTACTCAAAGAATTAGGTTGGGTATAAATCATCAAAAAAAAAAAAAAAACATCCTCATGAATAAAAAATGTAACATGGCACAATGTTGCAAGATGTTAACATCTGTAACAAACATTTAAATAATTGTCACTTTTTATCTTTTTTTTTAAAAGAAGCAAATAAATTCCTTGCATCTCTACTCTTTCCACTGTTGCATATCGTTCAAGTGCTGAATTGAGCGATACGAACATTTACAGAATAAAGTCATAGATTTAGTGACTGCATGACGCCACTAGCCCATTATTCAAATTTGTCCACTTGAATGATTAATGGGAAAGATCCATGTGAGAACATTAAAGTGTATGTCCTTGAAGGAGCCTCATGATTTTCAATAAGCTTCTGATCTGCTTGAAGACAGACTTTGGAGATATGCTGAATGCGTCTTTTGAAGCCGGATTCCAGTCATCTCATACTGATTACATACTGTGACCAAAGAAAAGGTTGACTTCATCTTTATTTTCATGTAACCTTTTCATTTATGGATTTGGACACCTCACTAAAACTTGGCACAAAAATAAGGAAAATTGAGTGGGTTGATTTTTCTTTTCTTTGTGTAATAATGTTTTGTGGCAGTAAGTCTTATACTACAGGAAAGGCTGTTTTTTATGTATAATTTCTTTAGGCTCTAACAATGAAAAACTTCCCAAATACCTTATTCTTCTACTGACTTTTAAAAAATATATATATCATGATACTACGAATGCTTAGAGTCAGGTGCTTAATTTGTGCCCCTATCTGTGGACGCAGATCTGACATCCATTATGACACATACGACTGATCAAGAGAATAGTGCAACTTTAACAAGAATCAAGAAGACATTTCCTTTACAATGTCACAACAGAGGGACTGTAGGCAGTCTTTCATAGATTTGAGGTCAAGGTTTCAGGACAATGTGGACAAAACCTCCCTACCTAGACAATCTGAATCTAACTGCACACAGTTTCTGGTCTCATGGGGTCAGAGTCTGTATCTCATCAATTTGAACCTGAATTTAGTCCATGTTCACCCCCAGAGAGCAGGATTTATCAGCTGCTTTCACATCACAGTTCCACAATAAAGACGTGCCCTAATGAAGACCATTTTGTGCTTTCAAATCATGCAAAGCAAAGAACCCTGGACCATGCTAGCTTTCCATTCAGACTGCTGAGCAACAAATCAAAAGCGCACTGTCGGTCCAGCATTCACCAGCTGAGGATTTTGTCATGACTGAGCTCCCGACGAAACTGTCCAAATGCATTCAGCGCATTGATTTCAAGCAAACTTGTATTTGGCAGCTTTGATGGACACTGGATACGACGTCTCTAATCTGTGTGCGTCAGTGCATCATCCTTCCAGCAGGGCAATGACAAGGTAACACACAGCCAGAGTTTCAGTGTTCAGATCAAGGGATGTATGTGTTGAAATGCCCTCGTTAAAATCCAGAACAAAAGCCTTTTGAGGAATTTGTAGAAAGATTTTAAAAAGTGTGTCGACCAATTAGTCCCTTCTAATCTGACTGAACTTGAGCTATTTTGCAAAGAACAAAAGGCAAACATTTCAGCCTCCAGCTGGGCAAAGATGTTAAAGACGATAAAAACCACATACGCATTTCTTTGCGCTTATCCACACAAAGATGCATTAAAATGCATGAAAATTTGTAACAGAGTGTCAACAAGTTCAAGGGGAATGAATCCTGTTGAACAGAGTTGTGTTTAAAAAATAAATCACATGTAGCTGGAGTGTGGCTGCACTTTCTCTAAAAATAGAGCAAAGTTCTCCAGGAATCAGAACCTCAGAATCATTCTTCATGTTTTTATTTCATCATATTGTTTTCTGCCTGGTCTTGTCTCATTGCCAGAAAAATGAAGGACTAATTAGGATTTAGTGCCAAATGTCAACATGTTCGAGAGACAGGCTTTGTACGATGCATCTAACAAGCTGAACAATCTGGAACACTGTAAAGGATGAGTCTGTCAGCAGTGCGAAAAAAAATCAGGCCGTCTCTGTCATCATATCGGATTCACTGTCTTTTATTTTTTTGTCTTTTCAAGATGTAACCTTGTTGACCTGGAACAGTAAAATACCTGCTGTGCTCATCTTCATGCATGGTAGGTTGTGACAGTTTCCTTCAAATACAAAAATACAAATCACCTTTAAGTGTTTATCTACTCCACATGAAAGACTAAAATGCTGCCACAGAAAACTCTCAGTGTTTGAATTTGGAGTCAGTATTTATCTTTCAGGGTCACACATTTTCCCCACACTGAGTGCTTCTGAAAAAAGCAGACCTGGTGGTCTCGCAGGTGTGCTTCAGTTTTGTCCCTCAACCTAATTTAAGAGCATTCTCACTCAAAATTTTCTGGTAGAGAGCAAAATTCATGGTTTCATGAATCATGACAAGTCATCTAGATGTTGAAGCTGCAAAGCCTGTCCAGACAACCACACTCCCACCACTACGTTTAGATGTTGGCATGAGGTCGTTTTTGTGAACACCCAGAGATTTGATAGGTTGCACTTTTGTCTCTTCAGCCTACAGAATATTTTCTTATTGTTAAAAAATGAATTCTGACCTCAACTGAGGCAAGTCTGAGGCTTATGGGAGGTTTATTTACTGTTCTGTGTTTTCTCTATTTCTAATTAATGTCCCTCACTGCTTCACTCTGGCCTTTTTAACTCAGTGAAATGAATATCTAAAGAATGGGAGACCGTAGGCTTAATTTATTTTATGTTGTTAGAAATATTCTACTGAAGTGATTTCAACATTCTACAGGTGCGAATAGTTTATACAAGTTCAACAGTTAAGAAGTTCTTCTTTTAAAGGAGGAGTGCTTCCACAGATAAACTTAACTCCGTGTTTGTGTGTCTTCACTGTGTGCAGTAAAAATGCCAGTGTTGAATTAACACCCGAAAGTGTCTATATGTGTCCAAGTCAGCTGGTGTTAAATTCAACAATACAGAGTGTCACATTAACATTTACAACGGTGCTGGTGTTAAAATATACTAAAAGTAACACCAGTGTAGTGTTGATCACAAACAATAATGTGGTGTTAAAAAAGTAAATAACTGACCCACAAGGTGCCAATATCAATCAAATCCAGTGGAAAATACTCAAAACAACACACAGAAATGGAAAGTTTAACTTTTCTTAAATCCATTTCAGTATTATAGACCAATGTTAATTTAACAAAAAATGGGTGTCAATTTTTTAACACTTTCAAAAGTGTTGCTTTAACACCTGCTGACTTGGACACACATAGACACTTTTTGGTGTTAATTCAACACTGGCGTGTGTGTGTGTGTGTGTGTGTGTGTGTGTGTGTGTGTGTGTGTGTGTGTGTGTTACTTGTCTTTCCTGTCACTGAAGGAACAACCTTATCAGGCATCCATTGCGGGAGCTTGTTCTGAGCTGTTTCTAATCTCAATCAAAAAAGTTAATCTCTTTTAAAGACAGTGTTATTTAAATATGTTTAATACTCAGAATGAGAAGTTCATAAAAATGTAAATTTGGTTGTAAGATTGGATTTTTTGATTATTGGTTTATGGATATTAATTTTTCATTGTCTAGAACAACACAAGAGATTGTTTTCTTCTTCATGTCTCCATCACAAAGGACATGAACACATACACTGTGGATTCCATTACAAGGAACTGCCAGTAAGAGAAAAAATAACACTTGTGGGGACGTGTTTCTTTTTCTAATTACATGCAAACTTTTTAAACAAAGACTATTTTATGTGGAAACAAAACATTTTCCAAAGACAGTTTGGACATTGTGTGTGTTTTTGTGAACAGAAAATACAGATGTGGCTCAGCTGCTCTATACAAAACAGTCATTGCTCTCTTTGTGAGGACCTTGTTGTGCATTTCTACAATCATTTGCCTCAATGTAAACAAAACTTCTACTCTGAAAAAAAACTGGATTTCCACTGTAAAACCATTCATAAATTCCTCTACTATTAAACCAGTTGCATCTTTATCTGGTTTATTTATGTCTATGTCTTTACTCCATTGAATAAAGTCAATTGAGTAATTTTTAACATATTACTCAGCAGGAAATCATACTTATAGCATCCTTTTCTTGAATTAGTCTAATTTAGATTCAAATATTTAAATGAATTTAAATGACCGCATGACAAGATAAGTGAGCCTTTTTCAAATTCAGAGATCTAAAACATTAAAAGTTTTGTTTTATTTAATGTGTGTGTCTTAATGACTGTGTGTTGTGATTTTCTCCCTTTTCCCCCCTTTGTTTTTCAGCAGCTCTCCTCCTTGGGCAGGTCCTCCCTGGTGAGAAGCACCTACAGTTAATCTTCTTATGAGTGGCTGGTTAAAAAGGATCACGATTCTCATTGCCGTGGTAACACTGAACTGTGACTGGATGAAGAGGTAAGCAACAAGTATTGATGTGCTGATTAACGTGTTCACAGTGTATGAAGCAGTTGAGGGCTTCAGATGTCACTTAAATGCGTCAATCGTTAGCATGTGATCGAGGCGTGATCACACCTTGACCTGGCGGCCATAGTCAAGATGCATAGTTCATCTTTAACAAGCTGATATGGTTACAGTAATCTCTCATTTAGAAAGTCGTTATCAGTCACCAACGATTCTTTTGAAGCAGTATTTCTATCCTTTTGGTGTATACCACACTAAACATGGAGTTTATAAGAAGAAAAGCAAAAAGGAAGAATACCAAGAAAAGAACACAGCCCCTATGTGAACCATGGAGGAGGCTTGGTGTGTTTGCTGCGTTTGGATGTCTTAAATCTGAGCAGACTATTAAGGCATTCTGGAGAGAAATGTGTTGAGTAGTGTCAGAAAGCTTGGTCTCCATTGCAGGTCATCGATCTACCAATAGGATAATGAAAAAGAAGAATGGCAAAAAGCAAAACATCTGTAGGAACGAGCCAAAACATCTGGAGAAGGCACCCTTAAAACCTGAGACAGGTTGACCAGTGGGCCAAAATACCTGAAGTACCTTCATTAGCAGAAGGGGTACCAGCAATTTTATCCACATGCGAATGACTTATGGGTTAAAGTTAAAAGGCTTCCCAAGCAGAGAACTCAAGTGTGACCTGACAGAAAAAGAGACATTAAAAAAAGAAAAACAACAACAACAAAAAAAAAACTAAAAAAAACTTTAAAAGTCATAACACACAAGTCAGACCAATTGGAATCTCATATTGAAAACTAATCACAGTGTTAGTGTAGAACTCAGGCTTTAAAAGAGAATGAAATTATAATACATAGAAACATGAAATTCTTCAAAAAGGTGTTTTTTTTCCATGTTCCTTTGAATGCGTACTCAGTTGAAACTGACAGTTTCCTGTGACTAAAAAGATTACTGAAAAGCTTTCAGACTCTGGAATTGGGACAGACAATCCAAAGATGACACACGTTTTATTCTTTCACGGGAACAAAGAAATGTTTCTGTCAAGCCTGGTGTGTTGAGAGGAATAGTTAAGTGTTTTTCTGTCAGGTGCTTTCAAATGAAAAGTAAACTAACTTTAATAATCTTTTAAAATTGATGTTTCCTGAGTTGCATTTTTATTTCATTTTTTTTCCTTGTATTAGCCACATAAATTTTTAAACCGCAACAATAAAAGTGTTTGAAAAAAGTAGCAGAAAACATCCTACAAATTAACTCAATCCAGAAAACAGCCAATTGCTCTGTCCTTTAGGTATCAGAATAAACAGATAAATAAATATGTACATCACACTTTCTAGATTTCTATTTGTTGGAAGATTATATCCTAATGTATTGTTTTCCTTCAACTTTACAAATATGGGCTGTTTTATGTTGCACTATTACAAAAAAAATCACTAAATGTCATGTCATGACAAAATGTGAACATGTTGCAGGGCAAAGATGGTGTAATGTGAGCAGGAGGCAGACTTATCCATCCACAAGCACTAAAGCAAGAACCACAGTGGTGCATCAGCAGTGGTGGAGAAAGTACTCAAAAAATGTACTTAAGTAAAAGTACAAATAC
>NW_015113250.1:197257-219845 GCF_001443285.1 Poecilia latipinna | reverse complement strand
TGTACTTAAGTACAGTAACGAAGTACTTGTACTTTGTTACTTTCCACCACTGTGCATCAGGGACAAGAAGCAGAACTTGACAGAAAAATTTGATGCTGTCAGAGATTACAGTATCAAATTTTGAACAAATGGTTCATTCACAATTTGATCTTAGAACTAGAAATGCGCTCCTGACATATCTAAAGAACTTCACTGGCTCAAGTCTGAGTCCTAGATCTTTGAAATAAAGGGTGAGAGGCTCAAAACTCAAAACTGCCTGAGGCACTGAACATAAAAAGTAAGCATTCATTACATGCTTTCTGTATGGAAATGACAGCAGCGTTTACAAGCGATTCCAAGACAGAGTAAGCAAATGTGAAGGTGCACAACATAATAAGGGAGAAAAAAAAAAATCTTTTCATTCAATCCCAGGCTACGACTCCCTCAGAGTACAAAATGTGAATTGGGAAAAAACTGTCAGATATCCTCATTATGCACATCTTACTCTGAAGAGTCCCCCTCTTGCAGGCATAGATTATTCTCCCAGCACAATTTCTGAAATGAAGGGTCCTCACCGCCATGCTCCCACATCGCCCTCTTTCCTGCAGAAACGAAATACATAATCTGCACCACAAAAGCTGCTAGCTAAATAAATAAATAAATAAATAAATAAAATACAACACCTAAAAGAAAAGTAACCCTATTCACTGGATTTGTATGAATAGTGACATCACTCAGAAGCATCAGACATTGAGGACCCACTGACCCAGTCCAAACCATAACCTGAGAGATGAATCACCAGCAGGGCCTGACTGACAGATCGGCCGCGACGTAAGACAGACAGTGTTAGGTTCTGTGTTTTGAGTTTCTTTCTGTGTCTAGTCGAATTTTCCCCTGTGAGTCTCTGTGTTGTCTTGATTGTTCCCAGGTGTGTCTAGTTTCCCTGACTACCCTCTGTGTATTTATACCTGTTGTCTTTTGTCGGGTCCTCGTCGTTTGCACCATCAATTGTTTGTTGTTCGTCCTTCTGCTGCCTGTCATTCTGAGTTTGTTCCTGATTCTTTATTAAATCATAATTTCATCATGACTACCTGGGTTCACCGGCGTCTTCCTCACCTTCAACCACCGCACATCATGACACATAGTCTGTTCGACTTGAACAACAAAACAATCTGAGAAATGTTCAAGCATCTGAAAGCTATTTAGTCAGTCAGTTCTTGGCATCAACGACTTTGAAGAAAATGTGTTAATAATTAACAGTTCTTTAACAAGTAATTTATTTTATTTTATTTTTTTTTTTTTTACAAATGCTTGCTTTTCCAAATGATATTCTTTAATGGCTTAATGTGTGAACAAAATGTCTAAAGGTTGGGATAAAATAGGAACAAGTGGGTAAAAAATTGGCCTAGGGGCAAATTGACCCAAAGCATTTTTTTCTTCATTAAAATAAATAGAAGGCATAATAACCAACTATTACAACAAGGCATGACAACCGTTTATAGACAAAGTGGTGGTCTGAAGTAGTTTGAAATGTGTCTTCTTATTAGAATATGCCTCCCTTTCAGTGGTTATGCAGAATAATGTAATACTAACAATGCAAAATAGAAACATAGATAATGCAGTAGCTGAGAGAAATAACATGGTCTTCTACCAAAGCCCAGAGAAGAGCTGGATGTGTCTTCTAACAAAAAAAAAAATGTTGTGCCATACCTTCATTCAGCTCTTCCAGATTTTGAGGTTTAGGTCTTTGTTGCTTATAAAATATTTTTCTCTGCACATTCAGCTTGGTTTTCTGCTCAGTCTCACTGTGAACAGAAACTAACTCCAAACACATTCAGTCTTCATAGTTTTCTAACTAAATGGGGTTCAATTAGTGCATTTATCACGTCTCTGAAATATCCTTGTGATTACACCCTCTAAATTCAAACATGGATGGTGAGATCACAACTTCTTAGAAAACAGTTTTTTGCTTAATAATTGTGACCAACCAATGACATTGTCTTGACTAACTTCTTTCACTAGAATATGATGACCCCCTCACAACCCTGCAAGGATAAACATGTTAGGTAATGGATGATCGGTTTTGCTTCATTAGTGTATTAAACAGAGACCTTGCGTTGGCAATAGAGCATTAACTTCAAGGGGAAATATGCTTTATACCAGATCCCACCTCAAATTAGTTATTATTAAAAAGCCACCCACAGTCAGAAAATTTGAGAATTATGTAAATGCAAGCATTTGTCAGCTTAGCCTTCACAGATTCAATAAAAATAAATTTACTATTTTAAAAAAAGGACATTTACAAAACACAAGACGTTCAAAGTATTTTTTCCCATGATCCCTACAACACCCCTCGTGCCCCATGCTGTTACGGCGCTTTATCGCTGACATAAAAGGATTGATGACTAAACCATAAAATAGAAATGACATTCCCTACTTGTTTTACAGATTTCCAGCGAAAGGCAGAACATGAGCTCAGAAAAAAGCCTCTGGCTTTTCTGGACTGCAGAATTAGGCGTGTAGGTTGGGTGATGCAAACATCAACTTAACTAGAGCCTTTAATTGAACATTTAATGCCTTGTCTGTAAAGTGCCTATATGTAATGTGTTCTGTTTAAAAACAAAAGCTCATTCTGACTTTGGTGCTAACCACTTATCTGGAGAAAAATGTAAAGACTCACTAAGAAGTAGTTTAACTTTTTCTTAACATTTTCGCGTGTACTAGTACATTTCACCTTTTACTTTTCTGAATGGTAATTGTCTTCTGAAGAGCATCCAGATCAGCAAGAGTATCCAAGCTACTTAGAAAGAAAGACATCTTTATGCTACTTTTATCTTGTCTCCATAGAGATTTAAGATTATTTTCACCTCATCATATATTTCTCTCACTTGTCAGCTTTTGAATTTGTGTGCTCAGAAAATATGTTTGGCTTGAAAATGAGATGCTTCTACGGTCAGAGTAAAATTGTCTGAATACAGATATTCTTGCAAAAATCTCTAATAAAAATCACCAAAAATGAAAAATATCTTCAAATGTAATCGAACGTGTTGAGGTCAGTCATTCAGCTTGGCTGTATTTTAACTTACAACAACAAATACCTTCAGATAAAGCTGTCTTAAGCAGATGCCACTCTGTCCAGACATATTGTTGCTGATGAGGTTTAAAGAGTGTTTTACAAAATACTTCTGCATGTTGAAACTTTTGTTAAGATACAATTTCATCCTGTCACTTTGTAGAGCCATGAAATATTTTTTCAAACCACTAAAGCTCTGTATTATGCCGCCCAGGTAACAGCGTGTATCCTGTTTTGTGGCCAGACTTTGACATATATACATTTGGCAACAGCTGTGGGGTTTTATGGCTTTGTTTTATTTTTTATATATATTTATAGATCCTCTGGGCTCAGAGCATCTGTGCACGCTGAAGGTAGACAGCTTTCTTGCAAGGGATTACATCTGCTTTCGCAGCTGGTGTGTTGACAAATCGACGCGTTTGCTGCAGCATCACTGATAGAGCAATGCTCAGCACCTTTCTCACAACACTCCTTTTACTGTTGGTCATCTCAATGCGGAGGCTTTTGGATAACCATATTATCCATCCATCCATCCATTTTCTGAAGACCTTTGTCCCTAATGGGGTCGGGAGAGTTGCTGGTGCCCATCTCCAGCTAACGTTTCGGGTGAGAGGCTGGGTACACCCTGGACAGGTCACCAGTCTGTCGCAGGGCAATAACCATATTGTACTGCTATTAAATGTGTGACTCTAAAGAACCAGCTGTTTCACTGCAGTGTTGCTTTGCACGTGTGCAGCAGCACCTCACTGATTGCTTTGGTTTATACCGTTTTTCTAATCTGCCTTCATACTTTTTGCAGTGACCTTGTGTCTCTTGTATCTGACTCAGCTCATTTCTTTATTTGTTTTGCTAAATTTAATCTCATCCTCTTCTGCCCTATGCCTCACATCCTGCTCAGTCTCATCCTATTCTCAGGAGCAGCATTGGTAATGATGTTGCTAGTCATTGTGTGGATTTCTCCAATGTCCTCAAAAGGTTTACACTCACACTTTAACTAAAAGACCTCAGTTAGTGACTTGGTTCCAAAGGGTAAGCTTTTAAAACTGTGTCCACTTCATGGGATGTTGTAGCTTTACTCAAATTCCTGGAATCCAAGCACATGTATTTGTTTTATTCTTTACTTTTAGCAACTGCCAGTCTGCTTTGCTGTAGTTTGTATTTCATCACTTTTGCAATTAAATGAACCTGCAGCAACTTTCAGTCTGTCCATTCTCATCAGTGGTATTTTCCTGAGACAGGGTTTAATGGGGAAAATATTAATGTTTTTACACTGAACTCCACTTTTGTTTGCTGGATGCTTTTTTGTGCAACAACATTCACTTTTGTTGCTGCCTAAATCATGTGCCCCTTTTTCTTTTTTAGGAAGAGACAGGAAGGGCAAGGGGGGAAAAAAGTACAGATTAAGAGTTACCTAGAACCAACTCTGTTCTGGTTAACTATTATAAACCAGTAACAAGGGTTTAAATCAATCTATCCACAAACAGAAAACCAGCGCAGTGATGTCAGACCATCAGTCCAGAGCCCTTTTATCACACCATTAAAGTAATCGGCTACTGAAAATAACAGCATGTACTCGTTTCATCTTCTCTTCTGTCAAAGGGCGGCTAAAAATTGGTGTCCTTGAAAACACTGTGTTTTTTACAGCAGGCAGGATTATTTTTTAGAATTACATTGTGAAGGAAATAACATACTAATCATCAGTTTTAAACTGATTAAATATCAATCTAAAAAGGAGTTTATTTCAGAGATCCAACCTTTTGCAAAATTCAGAGAGAGGTAAATGAGAACTGTATGCTACAAAATGTTTTTCTTTTTCACTATGACAATATTGACACTTCAAATTGAAATCAATGTTTAAATTGGAAACAATTCACTAAAAGAATCAGAAGCATTTTTATTAGGAATTTCTTTCATTTTACCCATTAATTGAATGAAGTAACAAAATAAAACATGACAAAATCCAAACAGAAGATTTAGAAGCAAACTGAGAATGAATGTTTTGAATGATTAACTTTGATTTTTTTTTTTTTTTCATTTCAGAAAAACATTTCACCAAGAGGAAACGACACATAATAAAAAGTAGAACTTGCATATTTTCTAAGTTTTCTAATACTTTACTACCAAACACACATACTGTAATATATGTGATACATCACTTGTTTGGTGACTATGAGTATGAAAAGGAGAATGAGGAATAACATGATGTAAAGCTCAAAAAGACGATTTTGAAGGCTTAAATCAAAACTACATGGGTTCTAAACACTGAAAACAAGATGTGTGAATACTGTACACCTCTGTCTTTTTATGAGCTTTTAATATTTACATTTACAAAAGTGCTAATAATGTGACTCCATTTGATTTTCCCATGTCAAAGCCATTAATGGCTTAAAGCGGACAGGTTATTATCAAATACATTCCCACCAACCACTTCATTAAATGCAGCTGTTCAATTGGTTGTTAAAGCAAACCTGATTCCAGCCAATTACCTGCTAGCAACTTCATGCACTCAGGCATCTGCCTGTGTTAATGTCAACAGGCAGAGAAGTACAGGCAAACTGGTTTGGTTGGTGGGCTACAGCAGCAGAAGACCAAAGCGAATGCTGCTGCTGTTGTCAGCTAAGAACAGGAAGCTGCAGTTCAGCTTCACCAATATTAAGCAATAACATGTTTGAAAAGTATGTCATCGGTCCAATAAGTCTTAACGTGGACATGACGTTTAGATGGTAGGATTAGGATTTTATGAGTAAGTTTTAACCTGTCCTGTAATGTATTATCACTTCAGGCTGGTTACTGCACTGCGGTCCAGTGATCTCCACTAAATCTCAGTCCAGTAAGCAACAGAGTTTTACTTTGAGATTTTAATGGCTGTGCAGACAAAAAAGTTAAAAGATGATGCCGTGATGCAAAAATGGACCAAAACCCCAGAGGGAAGCAGCATGTTGTTGAATTGATGCCACAAGGAATTAGAGTTGTGGGTTCATTGAGGTGACGTTGAGGTGTATCTAATGTTACAGTGGGAGGTGAATAAATTGAATATTTTAAAAGAGAAGCTTCAGCAGGGTAGATCTGAGTGGGTGCAGTCACATTTGATTTTCATTTAAGGAAATGCAACAACTGGGGGTTTCTTATGGGACTTTGCTGCTGAGCATTGAGAGTGCAATTTGTCCGTTCCGTGAGCTGCACAAATTGATTTTAATTACCTTCCAGCATACTGGCACCTTACACCAGCGTGAGATGATTATAGATCAGCCTCCCAGTGGACTGTAAAAATCACATGTTTGTGTTTTTTTTTTGTGTGTGTGTTGCTTTGATGGCATGGGGAAGCTCTTCATTAGCTAAATTGCTCTGTAATATTTTGAGTACTGAACTCTCTCTGCCCCTGCTCTTTCCTGTTTCTGTTTGTCTGGTTTTATCCACTCATAAATAGTTGGATTTGGATCCTGGAATGAAAGAAGCTGCTACCAGCGTGATGAGCTTCAGACCTCAGAGTTATCTAAGTGAATAGATCCTGCTTACGTATTGAGGTTATTTTCTTAGACATTATATCCCAACCTTACAGTGTAATCCAGAACCTTGGACTTTGTTCATTTCCAATTAGCTATGAATGGAAGTACAAGAGGAGCTGCTAGAGCAATACAATCCCTTTAAGAAAAACATTGTTGTGATCTTTAGACTGTTTGGACTGTAGTTATTCCTCTTCTGATCATTTCTTTATTGTTGATTTTTCCCCCTCTTATTTCTTGTCATTTTAGTTCACCATTTGTGTCAGTTCATTTATTCTCATCCAGTTCATGTAGCGCACCAAGTGGCCAGGGGGCACCATAAAATCTGTGATTCTATTATTACAACAAAAATATTACAATAAAAATAGGTGATGCAATGTAATAGATATATGGCTAAGCAACACAAAAGTAGCAAATCCGCTCCAGAAAAGTGACTCTCCCTCCGTCTCCCCTGTGGTGCAGCGCTTCAGTCTCGATCGGCAGACGCAGTCTGTGTTTGGTTGTGGCCTCGAAAAGAGAAAAAATTAGAACAGTTGTTTATTTTGTGTTTACTAGGTTCAGGGTTCATTCCCTGTTTTCTTTCTCTCTTCCTTCCCCAGGTGTTTTCAATCATGTAATCTCTCCTCTGCTCTCGCTCTCTCTTTGCTGCATTCACTCATTTCTGATAGTTCTGATCGTTCACCACGTCTTCATCAGTGTATGTGCTGCTCCCTCTCTCCAGGGTTGTTCACTGGCTCCTTCTTCTCATTCTTCATCGCAAACATTGATAATCTAGGCTTATTAATGTATGTTTCTCATTTGGATTCCTTGGGCTACTTTGTTTCTCATTATGAGAAAAAATTTGTTTCCTTTAAAAGCATCACATTGGTGGAGTTTCATCAACTAATTTTCAAACATTTTATATTACCTCGAATCATGATGTTAAGATTAATCTTTTCATGATTGAAAACTGTCTGACTTGGATCTTTCTTTAATTACTTTTCTGTCATGAAAAGCCTAAATTTGATAATGATAGATTTGAAAAACAAGAGAGCGAAGACTTTTTATAGGACGTGTAAATCAGGTGGATTTGTGGGTGATTAGGGTTAACCCCGGGAAGACGCCAGTGTGTCTGAGTGATTGACTATGAACCATTTTCCTCCACTGGGTTACCTCAGGGTTGTGTTTTCTTCAGGAGCTTCTGTGCAGTACAACACATTTTGAAGCTTACAGATCATCAGTTACCGTCAGCCTGCTACATGGAGAAGATCACACACCTTGTCAAAATGGTTTTATTCTATTTTCTCGACGGTTCCTTTTTAAAACTAAACGTCTCCAAAATCAAAGATCTCTGCATAGACTTTCAAATGAATCCTCTCCTTCACTGACATCCACGTTTAAAGGGAAGCTTGACATTGATAAAGACAGGAAAAGCAGCACATCGAAGACTGCACTTCCTCTGCACAGTGTGTGTCAAATGTTGATGACCACTTTCCATTGACATGCAATCAAATATTTACTTTTTTTCCACATCTCTTGGTTTGGCAACCTCGGAGAAAAGAAAAATCGACAAGGTAACATTATCTCCACCAGATCTGACAAACTGTATTGAAGAAGGCCACACAAAATGCTAAAGACATTCACTGCATCTCTGATCACCCTCTGCATTGTGAATCTAAGCTCCTACCATCTGGTAACAGATTCATACATCCGAAAGCAAAGATCAACAGATGGAAAAACTCTCATTACTCAGTTATTTAGCTAAAACGAAAAGCTAAATAATTGCTTTTCATTTACCCCCTCACCTGCTTTTACCTCGCTTCAAGGCAAAATTTCCTACAGGGACAGTTATAAAGTGAAGCATACAAACAGCTATTCTAAGAAGGTTTCAAGTGTTTGCTAGTCAAAGGGAGTAAACATACAACATCATGACCATCAAGAAACACGAAGTTTATGCTATTAAATAATATCTGAGCATCTCGGAGGGCAGTGACCAACGCGTCACGCAAAAGTGGAAGGAGTGTGGCACAAATGCATAACAAAGACACTGTTGTCAACCTAAACCGCATTGCTGGACAAGGAGAGCATTGATTAGGGATGCATCCAAGAGATCCATTTATGGCACGGATGGGAGACTCTACCGTCAAGACAATTATTCATTTAGGTCCACAAATTCTCTTTTGGGAAGAATAAAGTCACTGTTGAAATAAGGCCAGATGAAAGGGTTGTGATTTGTTGATGCAAACTGGGTTCACATGCAGAGGTGTCGAGTACATGGTGATCTTTCGGTGAAAAAACTGATAACAAGCAAGAACTTACACCCAGCCAGGAGGACACCAAAACGCAGGAATAAAAAGCAACCGGGTACATGGAGGAACAGTACAGGGAATAATCAGGAGGAACCAGCAGCGAGGGCAGGGAAAGGTGTTTAAAGACGGTGAGGGTGAATGCTGGATGGTTAACTAACAGGCTGGAGGAGTGAAAGAGGAAAGCAGAAGTCAGACAGAGGGTGAAGAGAGACAGAGACACCAGGGGGCGAGGGAGAAACAGGAGAGCTATAAAACTAGACACCAGTAAACTGGAATAACTAAGAAAAAACTAAACTAAATTAGAACGAAGATGAATGATAATCAGACTAGAGTCGAGTAATCACACCTCAAAACAACCGAGAACCCTGACAAAATGTCCTGTTTGCAGTTTTCCACAAGTCATATAGGGCACACAGCAAACATATGGAGGGCAGTCCTCAGTTTGCATAAACTGAGAACTGAGACTGTGAACTTTCATGCAATCAGTACTGCTGTTAGCCACGGTAGTGGCAGCATCATGCTGTGCTGGAAGATAGGAGCAGAGTCTCAACACAGAGCCACAGCTCAAAAGCTACACTAGGCTTAGGCTTCTCAGGCCACTGATCACTTTTACTCACTCTGCTACTTTCTTCGTCTACTTCTCTCCAATTTACATAATTTGCTGTTATTTCAGCTGTTAACTTTATGCTTTTTTTCTTAACATTTTTTTTCTCTTCATAGAAGCAGCATGTGGTCTGACCTTCTGTTTGGTAACTTCCTGGAGCTGAGATAATGCTGCCAGCAACGAAAGGCTCTCCATCTCCTGCTACTAACATTTTACTTTTCATTAACATAGAAAGTTATCCTACATCAGCTCTTCTGTTGTATCTGCTCTGCCTTGTCAGACCTCCAGTCGGTTGTGGCAGATGGCCGCTGGTATTGAGCCAGTTTTCTTCCTGTTAAGAGGTGAGATATTGCAGACAAAAGCATATTGATTTGCTAGAATGGTTCAGTAAAGACCTAAACCTAATAAGATTTCTGCCACACTTTGTACAAAGTTTCCTTGTACAAAGGAAACTTTGTACAAGGAAACTGCAGCAAAAGGTGTATTGGCTCTGAGTTGAGTAACTACTGAGAATTCAAATTCTTGCTGCAGTTTTAACATTTTTTCTTGCAATTTTTCTCTTTTAATTTAAAATAAATATTTACTATCTCTCATTTAAGGCATTATTTTGTGATGGCCTTTACATAATGGTCTACCCAAGTATCTTATTGTCTTTTATTTTGGTCTCTGCCTTATGAATATGTTTCTGACAAGGAACTGACGGACCAATTGGTTCCAAATAAATTACAGATGCATGAAGCGTGAAAACAGCCTGTCTAAAATTAAGAATTTATTGCCACTGAAAACTAATTTCTTCCTATTCAAAAGTCCCTGCAGCCAGAATCTTCATTCTGCAGCTCACTGTGCCGAGTCTTATTCTGTTCCTGTCGTCAGGATGTGTGAAATATTCTCATAACAGATTCTTCGAGCAAAATGACCTTGTCAGCAGTGGCAAGCATCAGCCTCTGTAACATAATGGCAATCCCCACAGGATGCAGGGCAATTGGTTGAGTGCAGGTGCTTTACTCACACCTACAGACTCTTACACAGAAACACATTTATAGACATTTGCAAACCTTTCCTTTCCACTAAATCTGAAGTCTGACCGGATCTCAAGACTAAAACAGATCCATAGTTAAGTCCAAATGATGTTGATCACATCGAGATTTAACAAACGATCTCAGAACAGCGCCCTCTGGCGGTTCAGACAGGTCTGAAAATTGTTGCGGATCAGAAACTGCGCGAAAGCTTTTTTCATTATAGGATTTAGAAAACTATCAAATAAACACAAGTTGTTAGAAAAAAGTATTTTTTTTCTGAGTATTTTCTATGGTTTTATTTTCCTGTGCCAACCTTTTTGTAAAGTTGTTGCGGTCTCCGCGACCTGCTTGCTTTGGAGCAACCCAATAACACACACATTGGATCAAATGCAGCTCTCCACACACATACACACACACACACACACACACACGGTCTGGTGCAGCCAGCATCTCTAATTTTCCCCCATGGTGGCTGACACCTGCATGTCCAGGCTAATTAAACACACGCAGCGAGCTCAGAGCAGAGCGGAGTCAGACTCTCTGAAGCTGCTCGCTTCAGAGACGGGATCCGTTTTCAATCCATATCTGTGAGGGTAGCGCGCACCGGAGCGCACCGGAGCGCACACACCCTGCACACCGCATTCAGACTGGGGAAGCTTCCACAGACACACCTGGAATCAGGACCAGGAAGGGATTTCCGCTGCGGTCCGGTTCAGGTCCATTTACCTGAGAAATAGTCGGCTTTCCAAAGACAAAGAAGAAGACGAAGAGAAAACAAAATCCTTGCTTGAGGTGACATTTTAACTAATGGATTTCTTGAACGTTTCTTATTTTTCTAATGGAGACTTAAATTTAACAAGAGGTAAGTTAATTGTTTGATTGATTTTAAGATTAATTTTATTTTTAGTTCTATCAATACGGCAAGGATTGTTGTATTAGGTATTAAAAGTAATGGCATGAGACAACATATAATAATAGTAATAACTAAACCCTTGTTTTTATTTAATTAAAAAATGTTGCATAAATTGTGCAACCTGTTTTGTCACTGTTGACCTATTTTAACTAAAGCCACAAGCATGAAAAAGAAAAGGGAAGATTTAAGTCAGATTTTCCTACCTGGTTTAAGGTATTTAAGAGCAATATCTTATTAAATGTGATATATAAAGGTTTGGTTTATTTTATTTCTTTGGAAATAAATAGATTAAAAGTAAAAGGTCTTCTGTGATAGTTTCTACAATTGTGCAATAAAATAATATACACATGTGGATAAATTTATTGCAACTGCTTAACATGAGAAATTATGTTTATGAAATAACTATATGGAATAAAATCACCAGAGGCACAAATGCCAGAACTTCTTCTGTCAGTACTTTGTACAAATTCTTTGGCCAAAAGGACAGCACTGGTCTTCCCTGTACTTCATAAGGTTGATGCACACAGAGAAAAGGATTTCCATTTTTCTTTGTAGTCTCTAAATAGTCCAGAGTCATTGATTCTTTCTTTTGCCTCCTCAACTCACTCTATAGGATTTCTAAGATATTTAAATACGATAACTGACATGGCCATGAAAATATATCTCATACCTTGGAAACCATTTCTTTCACGATTTAACAGTATTTTTTATTACATCAATCTTAAGCCTCATCTGGTAAAAGCCCATTGTTCAAGTTAAAGTCCCAGAAGAGTTTTGCAAAACCCACGTTTATATGTGATGGTAGGAAAGTACAGACATTTTCCTGATACTAAGTCAAAATTTTTTTGTATAGCACCTTTCATCAACAAGGCTTTTCAAAGCTTTATCACCAAACATTAGGTTGACATGTAGATGGCATACAGTGGTTAGGGATACCCACCAGTTGCTACAGTTAGTTGCAAGTTGTTATCAGAAATTGGTCTATGTTAAATCATATTCATACACTAGGAACACAGTCAGCCATATAATCCATCCATTTTCTTGACACCCTTGTCCCTCAGTGGGGTCAGGAGGGGTGCTGGTGCCTATCTCCAGCTATCGTTCCAGGTTCACCCTGGACAGGTCGCCAGTCTGTCGCAGGGCAACACAGAGACAAACAACCACGCATGCACACAGTCACACCTAGGGGCAATTTGGAGAGGCCAATTAACCTGTCAGTCATGTTTTTGGACTGTGGGAGGAAACCAGAGTACCTGGAGAAAACCCACGCATGCACAGGGAGAACATGCAAACTCCATGCAGAAAGACCAGGGCTGGGAATTGAACCCAGAACCTTCTTGCTGCAAGGCAACAGCTCTACCAACTGCGCCACTGTGCAGCTCCCTAGCCATATAATACTAATTTGAATTCCTGTCCAACTCAAAAACATTACAGATTAAAAGAGTGCTTCATCTTATTGTTCAGGATAACAGTAATTTTGCCACCTGGTACATTTTTTAACAATCATTCCTTACCATAAGATTTTTTTCTCTCAATTTTATGTTGTGTGCTGTTGTGTTGTCTGGTGTGATATGCTTTTTAGTGACTGTTGAATTACACTGAATTTTATTACTCTGTTCCAATGAGTGAGTAAATGTACATACTGCTATAAAATAATCTCTTTCAGACGACGATAGAGTAGTTTTCTTAGCACGTTTGAACTGATGCTCACTGTTTTGTTCCAGCTGAAGATGATGCCCCTCACTGCGGTGCCAGTCTGCCTGTCATCTTTGGAATCATCTGTTTCCTGGGCATCATCGGGAACTGCATCGTCATATACACAATTCTGAAGAAGACCAAGTGTCGTGCCAAGCAAACAGTCCCAGACATATTCATCTTAAACTTGTCAATCGTCGATCTCCTGTTTCTTCTTGGCATGCCGTTCCTCATCCACCAGTTGCTGGGCAACGGTACGTGGCACTTCGGTGCAGCCATGTGCACGGTCATCACTGCCCTCGACTCCAACAGCCAGATTGTCAGCACTTACATCCTCACTGCAATGACCCTTGACCGCTACTTGGCGACGGTTCACCCGATCCGCTTCAACCACATCCGAACACCATATGTAGCTGTACTGGTCATCGGACTGGTGTGGGTACTGTCCTTGTTCACAATCATCCCTGTGTGGATGTACACTGGTTTGATGCCTCTGCCGGATGGGCTGGTTGCCTGTGCTCTCCTTCTCCCAGATTTGGTCAATGACACATACTGGTTTACGCTTTATCAGTTTTTCTTGGCTTTTGCAATCCCTTTGGTCATCATCTGCCTGGTGTTCTTCAAGATCCTACAACACATGTCCGCCAGCGTGGCACCGCTGCCCCCGCGCAGTCTAAGGGTGCGGACCAGGAAGGTGACCCGGATGGCGGTGGCCATCTGCCTCGCTTTCTTTACCTGCTGGGCTCCTTACTACATCCTGCAGCTCATCCACCTCGGGGTGCAGAACCCAAGCATAGCTTTCTCATATGCATACAGCATCGCCATCAGCATGGGTTACGCAAACAGCTGCATCAACCCTTTTCTCTACATTGGTCTCAGTGAGACCTTCAAGAGACATTTCCTCCGGGCCGTGCGGCCGATCAACAGGAAGTTCAGAGTGAACCCGAGCACCACAGACAGTGTGAGCATGAGGATTGTACCGGAAGGGGCTCAGCAGGAGCAGGCCTCCAGGGAGATGTTGCCCTCCAACGATCCTCCGCAGTGACTCGATAAATATCACTGATAAATCTGTTTAATCCCAGATTTTTCCTGTTAGTCGGGAAAAGCGTTGCCTAAATGTACTCGTTTTTCATTCAATTTGATCTATATTCACATGAAAGAAAACAAAAAAAAAAAAAAAAAAAAAAAAAAAAAAAAAAAAACAATAAAATGCAAATCCAGTCTGAGGTATAAAGGAACCTTGTTAATGGATAAAGCCCACTGCAGGTCAGGGGGTCAAAGGAGACGTGAAAATTATCGAAGGACTTGGTAAAAAGTGTTCCAGTTGTACACATATAAACGGGTGTATCTCAAATTAGAATATCATTAAATAGTTCATCCACTCAAAATGTGTGGATTTGTGTTTTAGGTGTTTATTTCTGCTGGTTTGACGGCTGCAGGAAGCCCAGTGTTCAGTTTCTCAGAGAATTTAAGTTTTACTAATGACCAAAAAGGCTTTCAGTTATTCCTGTTGCTTGTGAAGCAGAGGTTTTCGTTGGTCAAATTTTCCTGTGAAAGGATTCGATGTAGAACTTTATACTTGTGTAGTACCGACCTTCTTTGGCACACCTGTCTTGGGGTGTCAGCCTGTGTTTTTCTCATGAATGTGTAAGCCATAAAATAACACTTCTGCCATTTTTGGTCTTACATGGTTTTCAGTTTTTTCAGGGGCTGTGTTTATCAAGGTGGGGTCTTGAATTGTGTCCTTATGATTGTGACTACATATCAGTTATTTTAACAGTGAATGTGAAACACAGGCATACAAAAAAAAAAGGCAATGTCGTTTCCGTCTTGCCAAAATCATAGCATCTCAGGGAATTAATTTGACGAGGTGAAGCTTTTGCATTGTTGTGCTTTGTAATATCTGATCAATCCGAACTGTTCACTTTTCCAAACTTTGTGTTTGAAGATGCTAAAAAAATATTGTTGCTGTTGTAGTTTTTGTTCCATTTTCAAAGCAACAAGCCTTGCAGTGCAGGAACATCAGCCTATTTCCTATTAACTGACTTCAAACTCACTCTGCGCAGCCAAGGATTATAAAACTTGTACATTTTCCTGCAACCACTGCAGTGTTTAAGATCAGATGCACAATGACTGAATACAAATCAAATGCACAGCATTACTAAGCAGAAACTACACTCTCTTTGTCGATAGCTCTGGTGGTTCTAAAGGAAATCAATTGAATAAAAAATAAAGTGAACAAAAGAATTAACTGCCAAACAAAGACGAAGCCAGAATGGAAGCACAGCGTGTGCAAGATGTTACTGTTACTTTGTTTAACCCCACTTACCCTGCAAATACGACTCCTGTACGACCTTTTCAGTTTTACAACCCTATTGAAGGAGCCACTCGTTCTCACAGCATTGCTTCAGTCCATGGAGATTTGTGCGGATTCATGTCGGCACAGTTCTTGTTCTTATATCACGTCATTTCAAATCGGTCAAGATCTGGACTTTCATCCAGCCGTTAAAAAAAATAAATAAAAAATCATGTTTATATTCTGCTTCAGTCAATGTGATTCAGATTGGCTGCCCTATTTGTGATTATTGTCCTGCTAATGTCCCAGTTTGGGCCAGGCTTTAGCAAACAGACAGACTGATGTGATGGACATTACTTGGGAATTGCCATCCTGATTGATGGACAGAATCAAGTGCATCTCCAAATTTGTTGTTAGAACTTTTTCTCTGTGGCATTATGCTAACACACACACACCCATAGGCTTTAATGGATGCAAACAGTCCTGTTTGAACTACCCTGTTTTTCAAGTCCAGAAATAAGCAACACCTAGTTGCTAATTTTCCTCCAAAAACCTATGAAAGCACCAGGGTTGCACCTGTAGCCTTTCCACACAAAGCTGCTCTTCTAATTTGCTTTTTTTTTTTTCTGCAAGGTAAATATTGAAAGTGTTGAAATCTTTTGCATGATTTTGTTCACTGCAGATTGTATTTAAATAATCCCAGAAGTAAAGACCAGATCACATTTTTGCAGAAAATGTTTTCTAATATATGACATTTTGTATTTTTAAATGAAGCTGTGAACAACATAGTGCAATTATTTGTTTAAAGCTGCAGTACACCGTTACTGTTTACAATCAGCTGATTCTTACTCAGTTGTCGTTTAGCCACGCAACATAATGTGACAGCGGTGACGCTCAGCTCTGTTTTATGTTTCAGCTCCTGTGACAAGGTGCATTGCAATGCTAAAAAAAAAAAAAGAATACAGACTTTGATTTGTGTTTGTGTTAACTTTCAACCAGCTGCCTGACTTCTGTGAATGTGAGGTGACCAGGAAGAAAATCTGTTATTGTGTGCAGCGATGCAACTAAAAGAAAAGAAAATCCCACTTGGGTTGGATTTGATTGCTCAGTCGACATCGGACACAAAAAAAAACAAGTGGGAATATTTTTTCTCCTTTATTTGCCGTTTGATCAATTTATTTATTGTGTTGTTGGATTTGACTGTTGGCTTTCTTGTTCGGAGCTTTTCAGGCAAACTGAAATGTAAAAAAAAAAAAATTAAAACAAGTCATACATGACAGATGGTTAGGGTATGTTTTTGTGAGGTATAGCAGAAACAAGTGTTCAACAACATAGCAGAAGGGGGAAAAAAAGAATTAACATGTTCTGAATGAAGTGAACAAACCAGATTTCACCAGTTTGCAGTTCTTTGAGGAGATGCAGCTGAATCAAAATGTGCCATTATGTGGCGTCAGAGCTGCTTTTACTGAACCGTAGGAAACGGGAACAAACGGCACAGACCGAGAGCAAAACTAGGAACAAAACCAAACATGAAAAGTAAAATTCAAGCCTCATCGCAGGTCAGACATTTCTGCTTGACGGCTAAAATTGGCTAATTTAAAATGTCTTTTTCACCCATACAAGGAGCACAATCAAACGCACACGACTTTTTGCACACAGGTGACTTGCCCATCAGAGAGTAAAGAAAAAGAAAATATAAGAGCTTAAAAGCTGTTTTTGTGAGTCCATACCAGCACAGTTTTTATTTTGGCACATTTTATGGTTTTAAACTTTAGACATTGAATATTGTGATGTCTATGTTGTATCTATTGGTGTCTTTTCATGTAATGGTATATGACTTCTCTCTTAAAATAAAATTGTTTTGTTTTTTTCTCAACAGTGTTTTGATTGCCTTAGAGGTTTGTCTGTGTGTTATGGCAAGCTTTGAGTGGATGTTTGTTTTTATTTGGAGATTAAAATCACACAGGCATTGTTTACATAAATCAGAAAGCGTCTCTCTCGCTCTGCTAAGTATTTAAGTGCAGACGAGAGAACAAAGAAAAGGAATTGTGCTTACAATGAGAATAAAATAACACAAAACAATTAAAAAGGCCTCATAGCAACATATGAGAGCTATACGGCTATATTGAAGCGGTACAGGTCAGACTTGCCCACCGTGTCACAACTACAACATCTAAAATCGCTATTTTGGCATTTGTACTGCTAAAAGTTATAGTGCAAGTACAACAAGAACTCGTCTGTTGAAGAAGAAATAAAGAGTGAAATAGTCATAAGCAGTAACAGTAACAAATGTGTTTTAAGAAGGTGGCAGAATGATTTTATATGCACGGTAGGTCTTTTTCTGTAAAAGGTCAGTGCAGGAGACATTTGGCTGTTCAAATGTGTTTTGTTACGATTTGTAGAACACAGAGAAAAATTCAATAGTATTCACACATCCATGTAGAGTGAAACAAATTATTTAATTTGTATTTGAAAATAGTTTTTTTTTTTTTGCAACAGACACAATTGCACATTTCTGCCTTTTAATTTAAAACATCACATGCATGATATGTTTTAATTTAACCCTTTGTGATGTTTGCTTCCCACCTGGGTGTCGTAAAGTGGTTTGGTTGAGGTGACTGAGGATGAGGACGCAGGTAGACCCAGGTTGTGATGAAGATGAATATTTAATGATGAAAGTCAAAGGCACAGAACAACGGAGAACAGCACGGAGGAGAAACAGGCATCACATGACAAGGATCCAACAAGAGCCGAGGACAACAGGTGGGTTTAAATACACACGGGGTAATCAAGGGGATGAGACACACCTGGGAAACAATCAACGGGGGAAGACGCAGAGACACAGGGAGCAAACTGAACACAAAAAACTCCAAAAACAAATACACAGAAACACGATCATGACACTGGGTCTGTTTCAAGACAGAGTGAATTGTGGGTAATACACTTTGCTGAAGTCCATTTGAATGCAAGCTTAGGGTGCAATGGGGAAAATTCTGGAGAATTCGGACACACTATGCACTCGAACCCTTTGGTGGGGAAGCCGCATTTGAAAGCAACAAAGGGTGAAAGCGTGAGTATCGGGACAGGGCCGTTGAACTCCATGTGCTGTAGTTCTGTGTTTGCTGTTTCGGCGTTCAGATGAAATAAATAGGTTAAAAGAAGCTCCTCTCTAAATGGCTGTCTTTAAATGCAATCTGAGAGACTGAAGAAGCTACCAACTAGCAAATAAGGCTTATAATTTGTTCTAAAAAAAATAAAAACAATAAAAAATTGCACAAAACTATCAAACTAAAAAATTTTTCTGCTTTTGATTTTGAAGTATGTTAATGTAATAGTGCCTATAAAGCATATCAAGAATATTTAAACAAAGATGAAAGAGCTTAAAATCTTTTTTTTTTTTTTAGTTTTGGTGTAGAAGCCTTTAACTTATGTCATTTTTGTATGTTTAAGGTTTGTTCTTTACAAACACAATGGAAACTCAAAACATTGAACATTAACCCTACCCTAACCCTAACCCTGCACATAACTTGAGAATCAGTCATTCGGCAACCGATGAATTAATGCGGAATAATGTCAAAGAAAAAATAAAGGTCTGACATTCTTCTTCGTTTCCTCCTCATCTTTTATGTAAAGTTGTGTGAGATTATGAAGCACAGAATGAGTGTGTCATGTTCTCGGTGTGTTTGATCACTGATGTAATTTTCAGAACATTAATATTTTATTAAAGGTTTTTATGGCACCAGTGACCTTAATTCAACAGTAGGTAGTCAGGAGGAAGAGCAGAGAGAGAAGACATGCACCAAATGATGCTGGACCAGAAATTGTTGGAATTGAAATACTTGCATGGATGTGTTTTTTTAGCACTTCTCACCTGGTTTGGTCCATTTTTCCAACATACACTCTGTACGTATGCAACCCGAGAGTTAGAATTTATTCTATTTTACATTTTGTGTTTTTGTATTTTGATGTTTTCTTTCTTTCTTTGTTTTTTTTTATTTATTTTTTTATCCACTATATTAATTAGCATCCTGCAGCATCTAGCAGGAGGACAAAAAATGCAAACAAGCCTCGGCTGTAAATGGGTGCATTCACAGCATTGTTGAAAAATATCCATTAATACACAATGTCCCTTTTCAGCAAATAAGCAAAATGAAATGAACTAATTTCCTTTGACCTACCTACCCAAAGAAATAAAACGCTTTCCTGAGGACAGCTCAGCTGAAACCTTCAATCAAGTTTACTTGTCATGTTCCGTGTTTCTGTGTTTATTTTTGAGTTTTTCTATGTGATCCTGTCCCCTGTGAGTCTCTGTCCTGTCCTCCCCGTTGATTGTCTCCCAGGTGTGTCTCATTCCCTTGATTACTCCGTGTGTATTTAGTCTCACCTGTTGTCTGTGTCGGGTCCTTGTCTACGCTGCCTTCAGTTCGTGTTTTGCTGTCCTACGTGCTCTCTGTTATCACCCGCCAGTTGAACTGCCAAGTCCTGGTTTGTGCTTGCTTCCGTTAGTCCTTATTGTCAGTTGCTACCGGCGTTTAGCTGCGTGCTTGTTTTCTGCCGTGCTGCCTGTCCTGGACTGTTTATCGAGCATTTTCATCATTAAACTCATCTCACTCATCACCTTACCTGGGTGTCAGCATCATCTCCTCACCACAACCACATCATTCCTGACATTACTTCTCCACCTCCACTTCATCCTGTAACTCGGCGAACGAGTTGGTTGATCACTTCCATTCTAAAATTTCAAACCTCATTGGTCGCTCTGTTCCCATTCCAATGAAAGTCGCCTCTGGAGGGAAAACATTGCCATGGAGAAATAAGGGAGTCGAAACAATCTCAACAGAAAGTGTGTCGGCTTTTGGCAGGCCTGCTCTGCAGAATACCACAGATCCTCACACCAATCTTCCTTGGCAGGTGTTCGCCCGAGGTAAACACCCCACCGCTCCCCAAAAACAGCCCCTTCTTTCTCTTTTTAATCTTCTCTTCCCACCTGTTACCCAAAGTATTTTTAATCATAAAATGATATCCAGTTTAAACATTTGACCAGACTATGTATTCGTTACCCTCCAGAGGACAATGATTAATATTAAATCATCACATCACAATACAAACATGGACTGAGAGAAAAAAGGAAAAATACATCTAGTGTTTTATTCATCACCCCTAAAAGTAGCCTGGAGTCGCTCATTTAGCACTGGATTTTTCTCATGTCATTCCACATTATTTGAAACTGTTTCTCAATTACTGAAATACAACGCAAGCATGGTTCAGACAATGTGCAACCAATGCCCAATTTATCATGGGTTTGTTTGAGCAAATAGATTTAAAAAAAAAATGTCCTCGGTTGCTTTTGAGGCTTGATTATTTTTGTGTTCCTAAGTCTCTTTCTTTGATTAGATAGGTCTTGTTTCTACTGCTTTAGTTCAGTCCTCCTTACTGTTTCTGGTTCTGTTTATTCCTTGCTGCTCTGTCTCCTCACACCTGCAACACGTTTCTAATCAGCCATCTGTTCCTTGTTTAGTGATCAACCTCTCCAGTATATTTACAACTTATTCACAGTTACTCCTGTTGTATCCCATCAGATCCAGTTATACCACACTAAGTCCCTGTTTTATCCTGTTAGGCTTTTAGTTTTGGATTCCTGTTTTTGTACTTTTTACTTTTTACTGATATAAATTTGTTATAAAAGTATTACTGATTGCACTTTAAAAATTAGGTAACTTTATGTTATTAAAGGTAAAGTTTGAACAGTAATGATTTCTTGGTTAATGTCAAGTTGTCATAACAAAGACATTTTGAATAATGTCAACTTTGTATTAAAAGAGTCATAATTTACCGAATGACGCTTTATGACAACAGTCATAAATATTCATGAAGGCTTATTCATGTTCATGACAGGTGTTATGTCATGCTTATGAAAGTGGCATGACAGTCTTATTCACCCCCCTTCAAATAAAGTGTTACCGGTTTTTTATATACACCATTAAAGTTCATTTGGACACGACACTTATCCTTTTAAAGCATTAGAAATCAGAACACAGGAACCACTGGACTGGCTTTTCGACATTATAGGTGATGGTTTATTGTTAATGTGTGAAACTATTTGGAGAGATCAAAATGTTGGCAGACAAGGGAAAATTGGGTCCACTGGAAAAATGCGCTCCAATGAATTGCAAACGCACACTCAATAAAATCCTAAAACGAGAAAATGTGACGGAGGAAACGACAGAGTTTCGCTATTCATTTCGATCCGCAAGCAAACTGACAAACTAGTTCCTGAATCAGTCGGGTGGTCCGGCCGCTTTTGAGACTTCAAACGTCACAACGTGCTCCACCAACACAAGCTTCGATACGCGCTTCGTAAAAATTCTCCTGGATTACTCGACGCACGCTGCGTAGCCTCGGCACACAAGACGCATCACTAGTTTTTTCATTGAAGCTTTCAACATGGTCCGTGCTCCCAGCTCCTGTCTTCATTTACTGCATTACTTCATGACAGAATTTGTATTCAAAGAAGCAAAGATATATGGAGGAGGCAGGACTTTGCCAGGCAACACCACATAATAATTAAAACATTCCAATATTTATTACCAGATTTGAATTAAACATTGCTGTACTTCAGGAAAAGAGCTAGCATCTCTTTCGTTAAGGCACAGGTATTGGCTACCTCTGCATCGAGAAATATTTTTGCCATTCTGGTTAACTACATTCCTGTCATCAACGCGCTGCTGCAGTACTTTGAGCCTGACAGTGAGTGGGATAACAGCATTTAATGTCATGGAGCAGCTTTTAAGACCACTAGCCTCTGATCTGACCTTGCTGGTAAGACTATGTGTTACAAGTATCCTCTGAAGGACCTCAGTGACAGAGGGAAAATGTCACATTGCAGGTTTAATAACCGTGATTCCTGCACAGTATCCGAGAGGCGATGAAAAGAAACTCTTTTCTCTTTGTGGGCGGCGCAGCGTTCTGAGCAGGCACTAAAGAGTGAGGAAAGGTGATTGATGCAACCAAAAAATTCTCACATATGGACGATTCTTTAAAAAACTATACTCGACTGACGTCATCTGAAGGATAAAAATATACTACGCACAAGAAGTTAGCAAATATCGTGTCTTTCTCCCCTCTCTTTTTTCACATAATGGGATGATGCCATGATTGGCCACAAGGTTGCCATGCTAATCAAAACAAAGTTCTGTCGTGAAGACAGTGGACTCCGCC
>NW_015113250.1:163076-195456 GCF_001443285.1 Poecilia latipinna | reverse complement strand
CATGACAGGTGTTATGTCATGCTTATGAAAGTGGCATGACAGTCTTATTCACCCCCCTTCAAATAAAGTGTTACCGGTTTTTTATATACACCATTAAAGTTCATTTGGACACGACACTTATCCTTTTAAAGCATTAGAAATCAGAACACAGGATCCACTGGACTGGTTTTTCGACATTATAGGTGATGGTTTATTGTTAATGTGTGAAACTATTTGGAGAGATCAAAATGTTGGCAGACAAGGGAAAATTGGGTCCACTGGAAAAATGCGCTCCAATGAATTGCAAACGCACACTCAATAAAATCCTAAAACGAGAAAATGTGACGGAGGAAACGACAGAGTTTCGCTATTCATTTCGATCCGCAAGCAAACTGACAAACTAGTTCCTGAATCAGTCGGGTGGTCCGGCCGCTTTTGAGACTTCAAACGTCACAACGTGCTCCACCAACACAAGCTTCGATACGCGCTTCGTAAAAATTCTCCTGGATTACTCGACGCACGCTGCGTAGCCTCGGCACACAAGACGCATCACTAGTTTTTTCATTGAAGCTTTCAACATGGTCCGTGCTCCCAGCTCCTGTCTTCATTTACTGCATTACTTCATGACAGAATTTGTATTCAAAGAAGCAAAGATATATGGAGGAGGCAGGACTTTGCCAGGCAACACCACATAATAATTAAAACATTCCAATATTTATTACCAGATTTGAATTAAACATTGCTGTACTTCAGGAAAAGAGCTAGCATCTCTTTCGTTAAGGCACAGGTATTGGCTACCTCTGCATCGAGAAATATTTTTGCCATTCTGGTTAACTACATTCCTGTCATCAACGCGCTGCTGCAGTACTTTGAGCCTGACAGTGAGTGGGATAACAGCATTTAATGTCATGGAGCAGCTTTTAAGACCACTAGCCTCTGATCTGACCTTGCTGGTAAGACTATGTGTTACAAGTATCCTCTGAAGGACCTCAGTGACAGAGGGAAAATGTCACATTGCAGGTTTAATAACCGTGATTCCTGCACAGTATCCGAGAGGCGATGAAAAGAAACTCTTTTCTCTTTGTGGGCGGCGCAGCGTTCTGAGCAGGCACTAAAGAGTGAGGAAAGGTGATTGATGCAACCAAAAAATTCTCACATATGGACGATTCTTTAAAAAACTATACTCGACTGACGTCATCTGAAGGATAAAAATATACTACGCACAAGAAGTTAGCAAATATCGTGTCTTTCTCCCCTCTCTTTTTTCACATAATGGGATGATGCCATGATTGGCCACAAGGTTGCCATGCTAATCAAAACAAAGTTCTGTCGTGAAGACAGTGGACTCCGCCTATCGGAGCCACTGAGAGTGAGAGCTGAGCGGCCAATGGGGGAAAAAAAAGTGGTGAGATGGCCCTCTCTCACTCTCTGTGGCTGCTCTGATGTGTTTGTAGGCAGCAGCTCCATTGATCACTTCAAAGAGGCGAAACATTCACGACCGACCCATCACTGGTGGGTAGTTAAAGGAGAATCTGAGCCACTGATCCCAGGGAGCCTGTCAGAGGAGCAGCAAGGGGATTCAAAGAGCCTTCAGGAGATTTCTGCAGACAATGGGAACGAGGGAGCAGATCGCTGGATTCTAGAGACTAACGGCAACAGAAACCAGTTACTGTTGATGAGAACCAATGAGGATAAATGACAGAAGTAAAGGAGTGATAGAGAAGAAGAGAGTCTGGTTTATGGTCATGTGAGTAAAACAGTCTTTCATCTGCCTCAGGGAACCTGCTCCTCTTTAACTTCCTTTGATGAGCTTAACAAGCTCCAGCTGTGAGGACTATTCCTGGAGGCCATGCCCTGTATGAGCGCAGGGAGCAGAAGCACCGACACCCACAGCTCTCTGGACATGTCAACGGGCCTGAACCGAAACATCGTCCCGGCACAAAGAACAGAACAAGAAACCATAAAAATGAGAGAGATCCTAAGATCACAAGTGTCATTAGACATGGACCGTTAGGGCTTCATTCACAGAAGTTGTTTAAATAGTCCTACATCTTATTAAGGAAGATTTATATACACTATACAAAAGCAGGTAGCAGAGGAGCTGCTAACCTAATAAATAAAAATAACACTTTTTTGTGTTTTTCCAGTCCCATCTGGTCTGTACGGTAAAACCGTATTAGCTATTTGAACCATGTGTAACACTCCTATAAACTTTAATGTATATACATTAATCTCTCACTGTAATTTTTTATTTACTTTTTGCTTCATTTCCAATTAACATGTTTTACCCCTAACTAGGACAGATGCTCCAGCAGACCTCATGCAGCAAAGCTAATCAGGCCCTTCAAATAAGCTGTTTTATGTTCTTGTCAACAAAACGTGAATTTCTTCTGGCAGTTTAGAAGATGTCGTGAACACAGTAGGAGCTTTAGGCGAGCAGTGAAGAGACTGTTTAAAAGCGGGACAGGACATCTGGGCTCAGGGTGCCTTAAAGCCTGGGGCTCTCCAAGAAGAAAATGTCATAATATACTGTAAGCTCACACTGAGTTTGTTTATCTCCTGTCTGAATTGTGTCCATTTGAGACCACAACATTCACCAAAAAATGTGTGAATGACTGCGTTTATACACAAAACACTTTTCATGCAGAACCCAGTAAGCTTCTCCCAAAACACACACACTTATACACATCTAATGTTCATCGCCCCAGGGACAGAAAAGAGTTCAGACTCTTCTACTATCAGCGCTGTATTAAGCTTTAATAGCTGCACTATAGGCTGCGTAGTGGCCGCTGGCTGCAGCTCCCTGTGAGTGTTTGCAGTCAGTCGCTGTTCTCCTCCCAGCAGGACAAAGTTCTCGAGAGTTAGGCAGAGTGCAGCTTAAAATACTAACCACTATATTAACATTCAAATCACTACATTGATGAAACAGGAAAACACTTTTTTTTTTTAACAAAGTTTGTACACACACACACACACACAATCAGAAGGGGTTGTAACATTTCCTTTTACTGAGTTTTTGTAAGCGCGTTTAATGACCTCATGAACGTGTGGAGTAGTAGAAGCATTTCTATGAATAGTGCATTAACCCTGAGTAGTTAATGGACTCAGCTCATTAACCAACTATTTGTTTCATTTTTGTAAAGGTTTTGTGGCTCTAGTGGCCTTTATTTGAAAATGGTCAAACAGGAAAGTGAGAGAGAGGAGGAAGACGTGCGGCAAAGATCACCATGCCGGGACTCGAACCTGCGACGGCCGCATCGAGGACTAAGGCGTTTTTGTGCTTCTGCACCACCAAAGTGCCCCAAATGTTTTTGTCTTTGCTTTGCTTCCCCTTACAGCCAAAGAAGTCCGTTCTAACCACTAACTTGGTCATTTTCCACAGACACTCGGACTCACTGAAGGTACAGAACATCCTCAGTTCTCTTAAGAGAATCTGAACATGAAGATTCCTTTGGTTGTCATGTCTGAGGCGGACAGCCAGGCCAAGAAAGCCTTTATTTTCAAAGCACTTTAAAATCAACAGACCAAAGCGCTAAAAAGACGCTGCACAAAATCAATAACGGGAGCAAACTCAAAAGACGACATGAAACAAATAAAAGGAACTCTATGGTGACGGGTCAAACGCCGATGAAAAATAGATGAGAAGCTCATTTTGAAAATACACAGTGAAGAGCCCGTCAAATGTGCAGTGACAGCAAATTCCAGAGCCTGAGAACTGCCAACGCAAAAAGCAAAAAGCTTTGTGCCCCGTTGGCTTTCACAGCATCCTTGGCGTATCCAGAAAAACGCTGGTCCCGCTGACCTGAGTGCTGGGGAGGAGCAGTGCCGTTGTTGAAGCACAAAGAGGCAGCGTGGTGCAAGGCCAGTTAGTGTTTTAAAGCAAATAAAGCATCCTTAAAATGAACAAGCAGGCTGTGCAGCGAGACAAAACAGGAGTAAAGCGAGGCAGTACATCCGCAATACAACTCCACGGCCTCAGAAGCGACTATCGGATATTTACCTGTTTTTACTTTTTCATTTTTTATCAATTGTGCACATTGTTGTGAAAATTGGCATGTGTTCAGACTCTAGCTTACCGTTACTCTGCCTGCGTACTGCGCTGTGTAGGCGGTCGGGGAGCGTTTTTATTCTTCCACAGTTGTTCACATCCACATTTTTGTAAAAGCACATCATTTAGATTTTTTTCTATCCTGGAATCACTTCATATATTTAAGGCATGTGGCGCTGAGCCTCCAATCTGAGGTGATCCAGGTCAGAGACTTCAGATTTCTAGCAAGACTGACTGCCAATATCGTCACCATCCACAAGGAATCTTTGATTATACCTGCATAACATGACATTCATTTGCCCTTTGGGGTAAATAAAGTGTTTTTGAATTGGGCTGAAGGACTCGCAACAGAGTCCTTCTGTCCTGGGAAGTCTCTGTCATCGCAAAGAGTTTTTAATTGTAAAACTGATCAAAATGACTCAATTATTTTGAGGAGTATTTCCTACTGTTACGGAGCAGCTGGAAAAACTACATTCGTGAGAGAAATGAAGGACTGCAAATGTATCAAAGAAGAGAGATGCAAAGAAGCAAGCTGCATCGACTGTGTGAAGACGAGGTTTTCTCATTGGCATCAAAGAGTTAGTTCACACTGAGAGGCTGATTTATCCAGACAGATGAGCGTCTTTCTCGCTGCAAGAAAAACACTCGTCCGTCTTTCTTGTCTAACATCAACGGAGGTTAGACAAAGGTTGGATCTGTGTCTAACCTCCACTGATGCCAGGTTTCTGTCCTGGGGAAATTGCAAATAATTGCAGAATGAAATCCACAGTGACTTTGATTTCATTCGTTAAGAAGATGCATCAATAAACTCTGAGGAAGGTCAGCTAAGATGTTTGGGTTTTTAATCCTGAATCCCAGGATCACAGCTCTGACCTTGTGCAGTCGGTCCAATGCGGAAAAACGACCTGCAGTCAAAACACACAGGACTGTTTGAGTGGACAAGCTACGACGCAGCAAAGCCTGCTGGGATGTAAAGACAGAGGTTTGCTGTCACATGATGATGTCAGCTCTCAGAAAGTTTCTAGGACTTTTTTTTTTTTTCACAGTAGAAAAAAAAAATCCTATTAATTATTAATGTTGCCATCGTTGAGTGACAATATTTCACATCTGTAATAAAAGTAGAGACAAAACATGTTTCCAACGATTACATTTTTGTGCTTACTGAAAACGGATACTCTGCTGGGAGGTTTACACATCGAGTATGTAATGAAGTGGTTGCTATAATGTTAAATGTAGAAAGAGGTGACGGCGAGCCTGGAGATGGCAGGAGACATGACCGGAATGAAGATGGATGGAATCACTGAGAGCTGCCAAAACAAAATAAAAAAATAACCTGTGTTCAGGCTGGATCTGTGTCCCTAACGCCTGCAGAGCTGCCTGCACGCCACAGCGGAGAACGCCGTGTGACGACAACAGTTTCCACTCTGCTGGATCAGGCTTACATGACAGCAGGAGAAGCGAACATTAAAAAAAATGCAAAAATCATTTTGTAGAAGGAACAGCTATAATTAATATGATCTAACTGGAAATAGTGTATTGTGTTTCATATCTGTGTGGGATCTGATGTTAATTATCTGCCAGTCACAAAGGTCTAATTAGCCTCTGTTGTGAAAAACAAATGGACTGAAAACACACAGACGCAGCGCTCCAGCAAGCAAACCTTTAAATTTTATTTCTTGTTCTTGATCAGTCACAAAAAAATATATATATATATAACTTTTTGCTTTCTGCACCCCACAATTTTAAACTGCACATAATAAAATGCCTTATACTCTGTTAGTAAAAGCAGAAAGCAGCAGCTGGCTGAAATTGGACTCAGCAAGGAACCGACAGCCTGGTCACCCTGTGGCCGGCTTGGTCTGCCAGAACAGACATGGCAAATTTAAAACATGATTTTGGAGTCACATTTTCACCTTGAAATATCGAAACTACTTTTAGGATCAAATTAATAGTTGTTAAAAAATCAGGAAAAGGAAAAAAAAGAAGAAAAGTGTTTGTGCTTGCCATGGATTGTGGTAAATGGCTCCTCATACGGATGGATCTTCTCACAAAACGTCGCCACACAGAGACAGTTTGACTCCATTATATGTTCAGGAAAAACGAGCCAGAATCAACACACGTTCCCCCTCCCTCGTCTTGACAGACGGTCTGATGTGTTGATTGTTTTCTTTAACATGACGCTGCGGCATCGTGGCTGGACATCCCTGGTCTAATCAAGGAATTTGTCCTCGGCAGCCTTGGCCTGATTGCTTTTCATTCAGCTGACGCTTTGTAAAGTGAAACAAACACCGCCGGAGTGTCACATGTGTCACACAACGCGCCATTTTTAAAGCAAATCCCATCTGTGCTGTGTGTTTAGCGCAGCCATGAACAGTCTCCGTGCGGGGAAATGCTTCCGTTGTGGGTTTGAGAGAGCAAAGAAAGTCCAGAGAGTGCACATAATGAGCAAACAATAATATTAATCACTATTAATAACTTGAAAGAAAAAAGAAAAGAATGCAATACTTCTCACATCAGTTTTTTTCTTATTTCAAACTAAAGCAGCAAAAAGTTCAACAAACTAATATATTAAACTACATAATAATAAATGAAGAGTATTAGATAAAAGATAATAGCTTGTCTGAAGCCTCTGCAATGACTCTGCTGTTTTCTTTCTCGGAGATCTGCTGAAGTGACTCTGAATGGATTAATTACTTTGATGATGATTTTTTTTTGTTTTGTTTTTATTCAATGCTGACAACCAGCAGTGATAATTATTTGCCTCGTCTACCTACCTATGGCTAAGGTATATTTGTTTTGCATATTTTAAGCTTATTAGACAGAAGAGTCAAAATAAGGCATTGGTTCCCAGTAAAATTGAAGTGAGGGTCTAGACCTTCTGTAGTTGCATTAAAAGATTCATTTTTATCTGGGATTTAATTTGCAGGACCAGAATTTTAATTCTTTTTTTTATTATTATTTTCCTTGCAAAATATGGTCAAACTTAGAAATTAAATCTGGGCGCTCAAGCAAGAAAACCTCGGTTTAATTTCATGAGGAAAATGTACATTTTTAATTCGCATGTCATCAAGAATCCAGACAGTCTGGATCTTTATGGCAATGAACTACTAACCTTCCTGCTATCAGTGAATCAAATACCAACATAAAAAGTACAGAAAATAACATGTTTACTTAATTTTTTTTATGTAGAAAAATATATCTCTTGATGGCACTGAGATGCAAAAAGTTATTATACAAACACCATGAGACTCATGTTTGAAAATACCGACAGCAGGAACATCAGTGTGTCTGCTAACGGTGCACTGATATCCTGCAAATAAGCAGATTTGCTTCTCAGTGAGAAATATGCTTTCACCTTCTGAAAAAAATATATTTGTCACAGAATGTCAACTTATAGAGTTTACGTAATAACATGAAAACAGGTCAAAAATCAACTCATCACACATGCTGATCAAAGTTCCAGTGGTGACTAATGAAAGGCAGGGAAGGAGATATTCGTCTGCTAAAGAATTCTCATCCTTTAATATTTTTGCAAACTTTGCATTTGTTTTATGTGGATTTTATGTGATTATGCCCACACAGTGTAATGACTGTGAAGCGAAATTATAAATGGGTTTTGTGTCATGCTTTTCGTGATGCATCTTAAAATACAAATTGGACTGCAGTCACCGTAACTGAAAGAGAAAGTGGGAGAATCTGTCGACGAGAACATAAAACCTGCAATCTACAAATCTGACCTCGAGAAGAGAAGAGTCTCAGAAAGAAAGCCATTATGGAAAACGAGAGAAGAATCCATGTTTGCCGTCTGCCACAAGTCATTTTCCACAGGAGACGCTACTGGCAGAGATAACTTGATTATATGACGCAGCTGAAGCAAAGACGAGAAAAAGATTCTCAGAGAGACGAACGCAACCAAGTGGGCGTCTTTTTTACAGCAGATTTGTAGTTCTTAAAGCAGGACGAAGACGATTTTATTCTGCAGAAAACCACATACTGGGAATCTCTCCCTCTGACACGAAGTGTAATTCTAACAGTTCATGATGTAAGACTATGATGATTTCTTCTTGTAAACATTTTCTATTAAAATCCGTTGACATAAAAAAATTCTAAAAGTAAAACTGTAAAGGTACTTGAAGAGTTTTTTTTTTTCTTTCATTTTCCCAGGATACAACAAAAAGCATCAATTTCTATTGGGATTTAATCTGATGGACCAGCGCACCGTTGTAACGTTGAAGAAAAACATTGTTTTTAAGTTAAAATAGAAGTTTACAAAAACTTCTGGCACACCTGTAATCCAGCGAAGTCAACTGCCTTAAGATTAATAGTTAATACTAATTAACAGTGTCCACCAGTGTTTAAAATTAAATCTCAGAACAAATGGTGAGAACCATCAGCCGTCACACCTGAGGCGTACCGTCCATCAGCAGGGACAGGAAAGATGGAGTTGATGGGGCTCATTAATGGATAATGCTGGAAAAAAAAATCCAACAAAACACCAGAGAACTGGAAGAGGTTCACGTTTCAGCAGCAACCACAGCGACAGTGAAGTGGGTTAATTAAAGTCTAAATAATGTTTCACTTTCTGAAATGAGATCTTCCATTTGATCTTTTTATCAATTTTTCTCTCAATCTCATGGTCAGTATTAATTCAGTAGAGATTCTTTGCTATTTTTTTTGGACATTTTAGGGTCTCGGAGATCAAAAACCTAAATGAAGAATCAAACCGAGGTAGAAGAGCAAATGTTCTTTTTAACAACAGTTGAATTGCACTTAAAAATGAAAACCGATACACATTTTCTACCTATTAATGCTCACAATAAGTTTAAAGAAATAAGACAGAGACGCACAGGATTTAGTCAGGAAGGCTTTGCATAAATTTAACCTGGACAAGATTGGAAAGATTGCTCTTCTTTCTGCATGCTCTGATTATCGGAAACAAAGAAGAGAAGGGAGCAGCACTGGCAAACGCACGTCTCATGATGTTGTTAGAAACATGCCAAGATTTGGTAACACTTTATTTGAAGGGGGTTGAATAAGACTGACATGACACTGTCATAAACATGACATAACACCTGTCATGAAGATGAATAAGCCTTCATGAATATTTATGACTGCTCTCATAAAGCGTCATTCGGTAAATTATGACACTTTTAATACAAAGTTGACATTATTCAAAATGTCTTTATTATTACAACTTAACATTAACCAGGAAATCATTACTGATATAAATTTGTTCTAAAAGTATTACTGATTGCACTTTAAAAATTAGGTAACTTTGTTATTAAAGGTAAAGTTTGAACAGTAATTATTTCCTGGTTAATGTCAAGTTGTCATAACAAAGACATTTTGAATAATGTCAACTTTGTATTAAAAGTGTCATAATTTACCGAATGACGCTTTATGACAACAGTCATAAATATTCATAAAGACTTATTCATGTTCATGACAGGTGTTATGTCATGTTTACGACAGTGTCATGACAGTCTTATTCACCTCCTTCAAATAAAGTGTTACCGAAGATTTTGACGTTTTTTGTCTTTCGCTGAGAATGTCAAATCTAAGAATCCCCTTCGTCACTCGCAGTTTTGCAAAGATCGCAGCCAAATCCCTCCAAACATCCTCACAAGAAGAGCCGGAAACTCTGGTTTAATTGTGTATTTTCAGTAACGTTTACATCGTTGCAGTAGTGCTTCCATAAATCCGTTTATCAAAGATGTACAAAATTTTTACAAAAATAAATGTTTTTCACAATCTTTAAAAAAATATACACAATGATATCACTGCCTAACTGACCAAATTGATGATTAATCACCACAAACAGTATCACAATAAAATGACAAAAAAATATATATATAAAAAGACAAATTATTAGATTTTAAGAGCCCTTGTGTTTTGCAGATTAAGAAACAATCATATCATTTTAGAGTTCAGATATTTGTTCATTTGTCAACATATATTTCAACAATCATCACACTGTGCATAATATTACATACTGATTTATTCAGACAAAGTTATAACTATTGCAATAATCTTATTTTCAAAGTTCAGAGTTACGAATCAGATTCTACAAACTATTTGATACAAACTCCAAAAGAAATTTGTTTACACCAAACCACCGCTTTAAAAAAAAAAATTAAAAATTGAAGCACTTCACATGAAACACCTTCATGTAATGAATTATATATATATTTTTAATTAAAAGCAAACCTTTAAAGGTATCAAAAGACACCTCTCATTCCAAAAGTTCAAGTCAAGCAAATTAAAAGATTTGAATGCCCGTGCAAAGGTATTTGCAGCCTCATCGACTGCAGCAGCTCCAACTGAATCTGGATATTAATCGTAATCACACAGAAGCAGACAGGAGGATTCATAGTGGCCTGAAAGAGGATCCCATCTTCAGACCCCTTTACTTTTACTTTTTTTGGTCACAGTTAAGGTTTTTAAAAACAATGAAAGAAATCTTAAAGTCAGACAAAGGTCATCTATGTAAATTCAAAATACAGCTTTTAAGTTTAATAAGGAAAAAAAAACACTATAAAAATCAAGTGGGCCCAGTGTAAAAAAAAAAAAAATAATAATTGCATGATACCCCTTTACCCCATGGATGCTATTCAAAAGATGAGTGTGGCTTTTCAATGTGTTCTTGGAGAGATTTTGTTTACTGTGTTTGTGGATAAAAACTCACTGTGTCTCAAACTCCAGGTGTAGATCAGATGTCGTAAATCAGTTCCTTATCGTTTAATAAATCCTGCAGATTGGAGCATTATATGTCGGTTTGGGGATATTTCAGCCTACTTCATGTTGTCAGACGGGTTTGTTTAAGTGATTTCAAAGTTAATTCAAGTTGCAACAAGGGGGACAATCCCTTTTTCATACAGAGCCAAGTTGGTTGGATTAACTTTACTTATTAAATAAAACAATATTTCAAAACTACTTGCATTTAGTCAGATTGTCACCGTCTGATGATAAAATGTTTATAATGGATTTGAAACTTGTAAATGTGACAAAAAAAAAAAACATGAAATAAATCTGTAAGGTAAAAAAAAAAACTCTCAGCAATGTACAATGTACAGTTTGCTCTATGCTAACTGCGTCATGGACATAAATACTTAATATTTTACTGAGGCTGGTGTTTGGAGTTAACATATTTGCTGTTTGAAACAGAAACTGCTATCTGGCATTAGGTTGTCAGGTCAGGAGCTTCCAGGTAGAAACTGTTGGAATTGCAGACACGTCTACAGCAGCAGACTGAGGTGGCGTTTGACACCGACGCAGAGCAGCCATAAGTCTCTATAATATTCACTTAGTTCTTTGTTTTCCTTTGTTGCGTTGGCTGACTTTAAATATTCTGTTCTCCTCATAAACACAATCTGCATGCCCTACTTTCCAACCAAGCAGGTAGATATCAGGAAAGTGGAAATTAGACGACACAAGAAAAGAAAAACTCGTCTTTCTCTTGATATGAATTCCAGTCAGAGTGAGAAACTAATCCTTCGTTATGCAGGATCCAACAAAACACTTTCTCACGAGATTTTTCAAAACACTTTTAAGAGTGGAACATTTGAAAAAGTGCCCACTGTGTATATATATATATATATATATATATATATATATATATATACTGCTCAAAAAAATAAAGGGAACATTTCACTTTAATTTTGTGTGTGGCTCCAAATCCAGGCCTCCGTTGGTTAATAAATTTGATTTCCATTGATGATTTTTGTGTGATTTTGTTGTCAGCACATTCAACTTTGTACAGAACAAAGTATTCAATGAGAATATTTCATTCATTCAGATATAGGATGTGTTATTTGAGTGTTCCCTTTATTTTTTTGAGCAGTGTATATATATATATATATTTTTTAAACAAAGACATTAAGGTCCACTTTGCAAATGCACATTTTGGCTTTTAGTGCTCGAAATAAAATCAGTGCCATTTTTATGTTGTGTGTTTTTATTGTTTGTTTCAATTAAACTTCAAAGCACCTGCTAACCAACTGTTAAAATATGAATAAAAATTTGTACCTGTGAGTAAACAGATAAAAAAAAAGTGTCTTGATTTGATTAATAAAATATTTAAGCACAAAGTCATTTATGTGGTCTTTTGTGTGCAGAGGGCCAAATAAAAAGCTGTGGTGGACCGGATTTGGCCCCCAGGCCTTCAGTTTGATTAACAATAATGTCAACAAATGCTTTGAGCATTTTTCCTGTGTGTGTTCCTCTTATCCTAAAACATAAAAACTTTTCATAAAAAAATACATATTTTTAAAATCTTTTGATGTGACAATTTGGCTACTTGACAGTTGATGAAAGTGCTTTTTATGTTTAGCTTTGACCCATCTCTGCTCTAATAGAGCCTAAAGAATGTTAGACTGAGATAAAATGTTAAGCTTCCCAAAATAATAATAATTTAATAAAAAAATCAGCTACACCCTTAGCCGTGCTTTGGCTCCTCTTTGGAGTTTTAATGTATTAAAATAAATGCAAAATTAATATCTCGAGTAGGGCAACCAGTGTCTAAATACAAACATTTGGGTTACACAACTGATGACATATTTTCAGCTGATTAAAATATGTTAGAAAATTTCCCAGGTAAAGACAGGAAAAAGTTGTCCCGCATCAGACATCAAAGATGTCCGAGTTGGCAGCAGCACCCTTGAGCTTACACTAAATGCAAAACACTATTAGTATTCAAAACAGATATTTAAAAAGTGTGTTTTTTTTTTCCTTTAAATGGAAAAACATGGAGGTGATTACAGCTGATGACTGGACCAGTTGCCCGAGGGCTGCGGTGCAAATCCATCAGGGTTTTTGCTACTTTGATGAAGTGCAAATTCCTTCTTTTAAGATTCGGCTTGAGCTAAAACAGGTTGGAGATTTAGTTTTTTTTTTAACTTTTGCAATATTTCCAGCCATTTACTCAGTTTGTATGACAAGAAGGACGCACTAAAAGCAAATGTAAAATCATGTAAAAATAGTGCATGGAATGATTTATACAGAAACATTAAATAAACTTAAACGTCTCAGGTTTTGGTGTCAAATCTCGTCTCTGTTTCTCTCAGTTGAGACGTTGACAGTTTTCTACCACCATAAACAACAACAGCAGCAAACAAAGAACCAGTTCAGCTACATGTCTGCATTTTGAGCAAAAAAAAAAAAACAAAAAACCTCTGTCTCTTCCAGGTGCTTCACCACTGTACTCCCACAGATAAATGTATGCATCAAAAGTTTTTAGAGTTCAAGCAAAACACTGAATTATGAACAAAAAAAAAAAAACACATGAAGGGGTTACAGAAAAAAACAGCAGCAGCTCAAGTCCTGAAAAAAATATAGTGTTATGTTTAAAAAAAAAAACAGAACATTCTTAGTTACATCATATATATCTTTCTTCACAGTAGGCAATCGCTGAAGGTTAAAGCACTGAATAATCACACCCGCATTGTTAACCATATGGAGATGATTCGATGCATAAAGGTTTCATCAAACAATAATCAGAAAACACGGCCTCAAAGCACTGCTGTTGATCAAGTAGAGAAAATACATTCTTATAAGTGAGCACAGTCATTGTGCCCTGATGATAAAACCATTCGGGTTAAAAATGGAGCGACGTCTTTCAACATTCATACTGCATTAGTAGGAAATTAGTCCAGGATGATGGACAACAATAAATCATTATAACTGCATTTGTGTTGCTTAGGCACTTCTTTTAAATCATAAAAACATAATATATATATATATATAACTGATAAAATGTGTTCCCACTGATATGTCTTAATGGGGAGGCCACAGGTTTTAGAGTTCTAGTTCATCTCCCAGCTCTTTATTGTGCAAACCACTTGAGTTGTTTATTTTCTGGGAACACTAAATCACTTCATTGGAAGTAAAGCTCTATTGCTCTGATCAAAAAGACGCCCCCGTCTCTGCGTCAGAAGCTGGACTCGGGGACAGTCTTCTTGCGGCCCAGTGAGTTGGTGCTGTAGCGATTCCTCTGCAGAGTGCTGTGAGACTGTTTGTCTGAGGTCAGACGCTGTGCTGGCGTTGTGGACATCCCGTTACGATGCAAGGACGCCGTCCTGCGAATGCTTTGCTCTGCTTTGGTGGGGATGTTGAAGGAGCTCTGCGAGCGCCTGATGTCTGCCGTGGAGCGTCCCAACTTTCCGTTTGCCAATTCATCAGTCCGACGGCCTGAACTATTTGATTTGCTTCCTTCCACTCCAGTTCTTCCTCCAGCTGCTCCGTTAGGTAATGACATCCTGGACGAAGTCCTCCTGCCTTCCTCCTCGCCACCTTTTTTTCCTGACTCACCATCCTTGGACTTTTTAGAGTCCTTATCCTTCTTCAGGAAGTTGCCTTTCAGAAACGACAAGAGACTGTCTTGACTCTTGGGCACTTCATCTTTTGTTGTCTTTGACTTGTCTGCTTCAGAGCTGTGGTGATCCTTATTCGCTTTGTCTCCCTTCTGTCTTCTCAGAGTTCCATCCTGAAGGCTTGACATGCTGTAACTGGGACGAATTCCAGGGCTGGAACTCAGTTTTCTCTCTGAATCTTGTGAAGCTTTAGCAGAGCTCTCCCTCCTGCCCTCCTTCCTCCTGGAAAGGGTGTTGCTACCAGAGCTAGCGCTCATATTCCCTGAGCTCTCCTCGTTGGCCACGTTTTCCTTTTTCCGTCTCAGACTGGCCGTCTTCTCAGACGGTCGTTCTGATGGCCTTCTCTGTCCCTCTGGAACCTGAGTGTAATGCGGCTCTTCTTCCATCTTACCAACACAACTCATACTGCCAACAGCTGCAGATCGAACACTGGCTGCCCGACCCACAGAGGGTTTTTTGCTGCTACGCGACTCGTTCATCACGGTTACTATTGAATCCTTGGTGCACCGGGGTCGCCGACCAGACTCCAAGTACTCCACTAGCTCTGCAGGGTCGGGGTCTTGCGCTGGAGGAGACGCTTGCTCAGGTTTTCGTCTCTCTTTTGAACCGAGGGACCAGCGCAAAGGAAACCTTTTGCTCAGGCTCTCTTTTGGCTTGGAGGGAACTCTCATACTTACGCTGCGTCCCTGAAGCCCTCGCACAAACGGGCGGCTTTCAAAGCCACCTGATGATGATGAAAACAGGGAAGCGGTACAGAGTTAATATTCAAAAGCGTGACCTTGGGAAAAAAAAAAAGAAGTAAATACTGGAAGATTATAACTCACCCCTTTCTTCTTCAAAGTCTTTGTTGTGGAAGACGGGAGGCTCTGCAGAGTCTGATAAAGACGAGACGTTGTTGGAGGAAGGAGACACCAAGCTGCCTCTCTTACTCTCCCCTGTTAGTCTGATTAGCCAGTGGTCCGACACTGATGAACTTATGGATCCTAAGATCAGAGGAAAAAAAACAAACAAAATGATTATTACAATGATAAAGTACAACAAAAATAAAGGAATGTATGTAGAGAAAATAACATTACACTCAAATAGAAACTCAGAAAAAACCCAAGAGCAGTTAGAGGACAACTTTGTTATGACCAGTTTTCTCTGAGTTGGTCAGGCCTCTGGCAGCAGCATTTTGAATATGTACACTAGTCATTTTAACATTTAATAAAAAAAAAATGCTTTTGATGAAAGGGAAACGTTATTACATCAATGCATATCCAAGTCATTATGTGCCGTCCTACATTTTTAATTTCTCATACAGAGGGTATAAGTCTTATTACGAAAAACCATACAATATAGGAAGATTTTTTTTTCTTGAAATTAAAGTCAAAAGTATTTTTAAGACTTGAAAGTTTCTATAGAGATCAAAGAGGGAACGTGGCAACGAAAGGCTGGTAAGAAAATGCACTTTACTGACTTGTGTTTGAATATTTTGATAAAAACATACTTTGCCAGATTCACACAGGGGTCAGATGTTGCACTGCTCACAGCAACAGGGAAAAATGAAAAAAGGTAAATCTCAGTCTTTCCTACGATCCAAGGTTGATGCAAGATCCCTTTGCTGAATTAAAGCTTTCATTCTGCATTGAAGGCAGCCTGACAGTAGAGGTATGTGACTGGTTGTAGTTTAGCTTCATCTTTTCTGCTGACTGACAAAAACTACTGATCCTTGTTCCCTTGTTCAATGATGACCTGCAGTGACCTAAATCTCCAAGCAAACAGTCATTCTGGACAGCTGCTATTTGGCTTTAGCTTGTGCTCTGAAGACATTTTCTCTGCCCGTTTACGCGGCATATTTGAATAAATGTTTCACCAACGCTTTATTCAGCAGCTGCCATACTGGACCAGTTGGTTTCCTCTTTTATTACTAGATTATTCTCAAGGCTTTGTGTCACAAACTTTAACCCCTAATGCATTAGCCTGGTTAATTAGCGAAGTTTGTCACAGAAAACATTTGTTCATTTTAAGTACCTAATTTGAAGTGCATTTTGTAACAATTTGCAAAAATGTTCAAGCTCCTTCAACTTTTTCCACATTACAATCACAAATCTCAAAGCATTTGTTAGGATTTATTAGATGAACCAAAACAAAAAAAATCCCAAAAGGTGCTAAAAATCAACCTCCATTGAAGCTTCAGAAACTAGTATCTGAATATAACTTCCAGGCCCTAAAGTTGGTATTTTGGATTGTTAATACTGAGTCCATTTGTGACTCACATCAGTGATTTTGTGCAGTTGCATTCACTAACTGTGTTAATGAACATTTTTTTGTAATACATGCGTCTGTGTGAAGATGTTAAGTGTGTGAATTAGTTTTACTCCAAATATACTGGACTGGTACATTTTAATTTAAGGTGTCATAGCTTTTGTTTTGTATTTGTGAAAAAAAAACAAAAACTACAATAACAAAACTCCTGCGATATTTTACTCTCTGACCCAGTTACAAGGTACAAATAAACACCTTTGCATCAAATATACCTCTGTAGTTCAGATGCCAAGAAGCTGCAGCAGCTCACACAGCAGTTTCAATCAGGGAAACTATTTCCATAATATGATTGAGCCTAATTTGGTATCCAATCATTTTTCTTTTAGTACTCCGTCTCCAAAATTATACATTTTCAGAGATTTACAATTTGTCTTTTGTTCCACTGAGTGACACAGAAACTCTCAATCTATTTTAAAAGATTTTGACTGCAGAAAAAAAAAGACAGTTTTGTCATTTTTCTTTTGTGATATGAGAAGGTGCATGTGATTTCTAGCTGATCAAAGTTAGTGTTCAGGTTGATTTCTTTTTATAGAAAGCCATAATTTTAATTTAAAACAAGAGAAAAACCACATTTGAATGACAGCAGCCAAAAATGTTAAGATAAATTTAAAAAATAGAATAAAAACACCCAACATGACTGACACATTTCTGTCAAAACAGGCATGTCAATTATCTGTTTTACCAACAGACTTTTTTTCTTTACATCAAATGTCAAGGCATTGGTCATTGATAGTTTATTGTAAATGTCATAGGAATCAGAAAAGCACTGATCAATTCAAATCTTCCTATAACATTTGGATAATCAGAAGAACAATGAGAGGAGATGTTGATCTAGTTAGTTGTACCAATAAATGGTATTTCAGCAGCATGATGTATCAAATTGCTTTGGTTTTAAAGGTTAATCAATATGAAATTTATTTAAAAAACACTAAATGATCATTAAACCTTACAATGGAAAACTAATGTCATGAAAGACAACTAACTAGAGCTTATGGTCAGGTTTAAAGGTGGTAATTTATAAACCGAGAAGGCAAAGTTTAATTTTTGATTAAGAGTCGTTGCACTATTTCAATAATGAGATAAACATCTTTATTATTTACATAGTTAAGACATAAAGATGGATATTTAAGTAGACATAATTGAAAAAAATCCCTGAAAAACTGATTTTAAGAGTCTGCTAAACACAAAACTATTTTGACTACACACCAGTGTAGTGGCTGCAGGGTCACAGGAAGGCCAGGCGTTTCCTCCCATAGGTTTTCTCCAGGTAGCTTTTTGTCTGCCATACACTGGATATAAACACAAGCCCCTTATGGCACCGAGAAGAATTAATTAAGGATAAAAATGGATGAATTATGTATTTTTGTGCAGTAAGGGACCAGCGCCCTGTAGGTTTAATGCCATTCCTTTACTCTAAGGCACATGCGTCAAACTCAACGCTTTTTATGGGGCGCTCTAGACTCTAGGGAGACACAAAGATACAACTTTCAAGATAGCAGCTGCGCTCTAATCTGTTATTAATCAAATCTAAACCATTTTTATCTGTATAATGCCAAATTACATCATGTGAAAAGATGTTCAATATAGTTTAACTTTAAGAAGTACTCATCGAATGCAGAGATAACTATTTATTAATACTTTAATGGGTAGAGCTGTCACCACTGGCCCTTTGAGGACTTTCAGGATGTTGATGTGGACCAAAACACGGGTGGAGGATTATTGAATCACCCAATCTTAATCCCACTGTTGTAATATGCTACTGTGTTATTACACTTCATAAAACCTTAAAGGAAACTTGAGTGGTGTCAAATAAAAGTATCATTTTAAGGCAACACATGTAAACCCCTCTTCAGAGTTCAGTATTATTAAAGTGAAAAGATAAAATGTAATTCATCAGTAAAATTAAGCCGTTGTTGTTACTAAGGCATGATGTTTGACAAACAAGACAACCTGACTTAAATGGACACAAATACCAGCTTTTACATATCCTCACTGATCTTCAAACATACAAATACTTTATGAACCTGTGTAATCTGCCATTTCAGATGGCCAAACTCCTGCTCATAAGCTAACACACTCCTACTGGGTTTAGTCCTTGGTTGTTAATGGGGCATCACTATATTCTTGTATTAGTCATTTTACAAAATACCTTTCAGAATCGTTTGTGCTTTCTAAAGCTGCATGCCAGAGCTGTATGCCTGACAAAGATGCCATTATGAAGCTGTGCACTTGCTTGAAAAATCATTGTTCAAACAAGAACATAATGCTGCCAGAAATACCTCCTGATGACTTGCAACCTTCAACAAACAGCACTCCTATAGAAAAGGCTGCAGGAAAATGTTGAGCAGTTGCTGGCAACAAATGACTAACCTTCAGACTAAAACATAAAACGTTTTCACTGTTCAAATTTGGTAATCAGTGATTTAACATCCATCCATCTCTTCAGCGGCTGACTTGGATTATTATTATTATTATTTTTTAGATTATTTGTAAATGCTATTTGATTCTTGTTAGGTCTAAAACTTTTTCCATCACTGTGAGGGAAAATACCGTATTTTTCGGACTATAAGCCGCTGCTTTTCCTTTTCTTATAGTAAGGTGCGCTCCATAGTCCGAAAAATACGGTATTTTCATTTTCACCGTTAACGTTTCTCTTTTATAAAGTGTTCATGGCAAATGGATTGGCAAAGAACTTTAAATTACTTTTTGTGAGAACAGAAAATTAGAATAGCAAACAGGTTAAATTTGGTAATTTACAAAGAGGATACAAGAGTCAGCAGACATCCCAGAGTCTCTTTCTAATAGCTGAGGTTTTTAACTCGGACGAGGAAACTGAGGGGGCTTCCATCTTCCTGAAAGTAGTGGTGTGAACTCTGTGCCAGTTACCATGGTGACCAACTCTGTGAACCCGATCTACCCGCCTGCAGAGTTACATCAACTAAATGTTAAATTCCTCCACATAGAGCCCAAGATGCATCATTTCATTCCCTCTGTCACTTCGACTTGAAAGCAGTAGCTGTCAATGGGGAAGCAAACCGAACTGAAATTCCTGGGTACAAAACCACTTTTCTACGGAAGCAATAATTATATTAATCAGCACCAACTGGTTAAATAAAATATCTTAAGGAAGCTTTTTATACAAAAAAAAAAAGTGACATGGATTATAAAAGACTCCATGGTTTGGTGGCAGCGTTCACATCAGTGCAGATTAACTTAATTGACTTTAGCATAATAAAGTTGAAAAAAATGCTTACAGATTTCTTCTGGTTTTGCTTTTTGTTCCACTTAAATGTTTAAGATTATCAGAAACTCCAATATGAGGCGAATATAACCTCAAGAAATAGAACAGTTTTCAAATTATGATTTTATCATTAAGGGTAAAATGATGAAAACACTATTTGAAAAAGTAATTGCCTCCTTACAGCAACAGCTAGCATAGAGTGTTTGTAACTACACAGTATTTTATGTTGTAATTCTGCCTTTACTGTACATGTTGTTCTTAATTCAGTTTTTTTTTTGTTCTGTTATTTTTACTTTTGTGTGTATCTGCATGCCTCGATCGCCTGTCACTTTGCTGTTGTTTCATTTTGGCTATTTCTGTTCTAGTTTTCCTCCAACAGTCATGAACAAGTTTGTTGCACAATTATCTGTAAACCTGTCCAGTTTTAACAAGTTTTTTTTTTTTTTTTTTGCTGAAGCTGAATGAATAAGGTCACTATCGTTTAAGCCAATAATTGTTATATGGAATTATTATTTAGCAATTTATTTTAAATTCTCCTAATTTACAATTACCTCTGTCAAATAAAGTTAAAATACTGTGGATAAATAAATACAAATGAAAGAGAAGTCAAATGAAGTCAGGATCCAGTACATAATTTTTGTTAATAGTAATGAGTTTTATTATCTCACTTGAAGGTGAAATAATGGAATGAAAATTTAAATTTTAAAAAGTTGCGTTAAAGGACAAACGCCTTTGAGGTAATGAAGGAAAATCTAATTAAATTGAACAGTCGCACCTGGAGCATCGGTGGAAAAAACAAGAAAAACTGGCTACAGAATACAGATTATGTGAGACATGATGGTCCCCTAAAAAACTAATTTAATGACGACATTTTAGTTTCCTTCCTATTAATTTATTCCAGCACCAACATGGAAACCTGGTTTCTGTCATCTCCACTGACGTCTTTAAAAAGTAAAACGATATGAAAGTAGATTTTAAAGTGCAGACACCACAGACAGCGATGTTTGATTCAACTAAAATGGAAGATTTTTATTCTTTTTTTAACATTTGTTTCATCAAAGTTGACCTGAAATTATTCATGTTCACTGTTCAAAAGCTAAGCATTCTGAGATAAATTCATGTTTTATAATTAAACTTTTAAATGTAGCTGATGATTGTGCCGTCATGTTGCGTTGACATGCTGGTCTCGGCCAACTTGTAAGCATCTGTTAAATCTTCTCTGAAAAACTGATCTCATTCAGACATTACTGAAAGCCAGTCTGACAGGTCTATTTGTATATTGTGGCAGTTTTGAATGCACTTTAGTTAATACTATCCAAACAGCTTTTCTGTTTCCACCCGTCTTCCTGTTAGGAGTTTAGGTGTCGCTTCCTCAGTAGCTCAGTCCACAACATAAACCACCTTTGTCCCTCCCTAATCCATCTCACCTTGTCCATCAGTGATAATCATAACTCTCTTCCTTTTTGCCCTTCCTCTCAAACTGTGATGGTTCAAAATTCAGCGGCTCACGTTGTAATCACAACCCCCTCTTTCCACCACAGCAGCTGCAATGGCTTCCGGTCAGAATGTAATTAAAAAAAGTTTTCAAAACCTATTCCTAACCTTGCCCCTCCTCGGCACCTCATCTCTCGTTCCTTCAGTCCGTCCTCCCCCAGGCACCTCAGTGCCTCCCAGCTGTCTCGGCACCATTCAGCCACTCTGATCCGTAGTACTGATTATCCCCCTCTGCTTAAATTCAGACTCAAAACTCACTTAACTAAATCATACTACGTACAAATAAATAAAATTACAGTGTCTTTTCAATTAGTAAATGTTTGCACAGTGACATGCCAATTACACTGAAATTAATCAATACAGAGATGAAAACACAGGATCTGACCTCTTCTTGGTGGAAAAGCTTTGGAAGCAAAGTACGTGTTGAACAAGAATAAAAATGTTCTGATTTCTAAGTGTGTTGATCACCTGGAATCACTATTATCTACAGCCATATGCAGCCATATGCATATCTGCTGCAAAGTTGTTAATTAAAGGCTGTCACATGGGCTTTCTTTTGTCTGATTGCCATTACATGATTATTAAAGCTCTGGGATAAATTAAGAGACCACTTAAAATGATCAGTTTCTGTGATTTTACTTTTTGTAGGTTTATATTTCAGTAAAACTGACATTGTTCTTTTATTTTATGAGCTTCTGACAATGCGTCTCTGAAATTCCAAGCAAACGTTTAGCATTTATTTGCAGAAAATGAGAAATGGTTAAAATACCGAAAAAGATGCAGCGCTTTCAGACCTCAAATAATAAAAAGAAAACAAGTTCATGTTCATTTAGAAACAACAGTACTAATATTTTAACCCAGGAAGAGTTCAGAAATCAATGTTTGGTGGAATAACCTGGAGGTTTTCAATACGGTTCAGTGCAGTGGGCTCTTCATTTTTTCCAGATCTGTAGAATATTTTGATTGTATAATCAGAGGTGGGTAGTAACCAGTGATATAAAAGCAATGTACATCTAGACACACTTCTACAGTGTCATATACTCTTTACTTCTCCTCGAGTAATGTTATTTTGAAGTTGAAGGGTTTAACTGGATTGTGTGTGCTTGGGTCTGAATTGGACAGTATGACTGGATTGGACAATATTATATAACATAATATAAATTAAATGTCTTCTAAAGCACATTGAGAAGACATTTGTTGTAATTTGATGTAATAAAGCCATACGGAATTGCAATAAAAAATACCACAATACCTTGTTATAGATCTTGGTGAAATGTGAGCAGATTTGCTTTTGCAGGAATGGGGAAAACAAAGAGGTTACAGTGAACGCTTTAAAAATGTGGATTAGAAAATAATCTGAAATACTTTTCACATCCCAGTATTATCTACACGGTAGATAATATTTTGAGCAAAGAAAAGAAAAAGAGAAATATAATTATAGAAGTAGGCTGATTGGATAACAAGACAGCGGTGAGAATGAATAATGAGAAGAATAACTATTTCTATTCCTTCATCCTGAGTGCAGTGGTGTCTTATTTCACAGCAAAGACACCAGCATGCTGGTAAAGCTTGCAGAAAACTAGAAAATCAACCTTTCATAAACGTTAAAGCTGTGAAAAATTCAGGTGGGTTACGGTCTTATTTCTGAAGTTTAATTGTTTTCATCACTCAGAAGAAACTTTTCCAAGTGCCAGCAAAATCACACCGACTGCGCTTTCCTAGACAGAAACAAGACTAAATAATTACATCTCCTGTGGTTTATAACAAAAACAATCACAAAGAACAGAATTGAGTCCATTTTGAATTTAAATTCATTGCCTTGCCTGATTGACACCATATTTAAATTCAGTGAAACAATATTTCATTTCTAAAGGAACTGTGGCGCACGCTGTGAGAACGCATTTTGTTCCTACATTTTTCTTTGGATGAAAATCAAAACCAGAACATTCTCCTACTACTTGACTACAGAACAAAAATCCATCTGCATGACTGCAGTATTTGGTATTAATAAAATTATTAGTTTATTTTTAATCCTGTCTCACATGATTATGCTTCTTATGGAGTACAAGGGATACCTTTTAAACATAATTGTAAAGTCTAAAATAATGTAAAATGTCTAGTAAGGAAAATATTACACCATCACATTTATTTTCAATATAATGGCTCAACTTACACATCGAGCGCTCGTGGTGAGGACATTATAGGAGTCTTGCTCTGCTTAAATCTCAAATAATTAGCTTGATCTAGTGTTGAGGTGAGAGTAAACTCCTCGGTGGGATCCAAGAGCTCTGATTGGCCCAAATAAGATTCGGTGAGATCATGAGTTTAGTAGGGGACTTAAAATGGTCTCAAAATAATTTAAAATGAGCCATTTGATGGCATGGAAAACAGCCCCAAAGTGGTAAATATTAAAAACAACAGAAAACCTGCCCAGATATTCCCATTGGAGCAAATTCATCTTCAAAGCAAAGCGCAAGGACCTGAAGGAAAGGAGCCATTACAACCCCTAAAATGTCATCACAGAACCTACAGCAGGCTATTGCTAGCATTAATATTAAATGCTATTATACTTCTACGATCAGGAAGAGACGGCACAAGTTTAAGTTTCATTAAATGTGTGCAAGGAGGAAAACATGAAGGTTTGCCAGAGAACCTATAGAGAGATCTGTTCAAACTCGCATGAAGTCGTAAAAGTTACATATTGCCACCTTCCTAAAATAACGCCCACGGCTAAGAAAAAATCAGAATATTCCCGTTTTCACGAAAAAAGAGGGACATTGCTGTTTCTTTTCAATTCTCTTGGTGATGTACAGAGTTAAAAAATCTACTCAGCCATCATTAGTGGAGCCTTTTTTTTGTAGTTTGCTTATTCAGTGTTGTAATAATACTGACAAGCTCTAAATACATTCACAATCCCCCGTCCTAAATACAAAAAACTTAAATAAATAAAATTTGAAACATATTGTGCACTTCTTTTCAACCTCCATGAATCAATATTTTTGTAAAATTGTTTTCTGTACAGCTGCAGGTGGTTTGGACTGTGCGTCTCCCAGCTTTGTACAGCCAGAGATTATTTTATTTTGACTTCAAGAGGAGCGTTTACATGCAGCAATTTCTCTGCTTCCTTTTCTAACTACTGCAGAGATTCCATCTGTGTGTAATTTATTTTCTCGGTTTATATCCAGCTGTTTTGTGGAGACCCCAGAGACTTGTTAGACAGCATTAGCAAACAAACGGCATCATGAAGAGAAGGAAACGCAGCAGACAGATCACAGTTATAAAACAGTAGGGCCAAGGTGTGAAACAAGAGAGCTCCGTCTAAAAAAAGAAATGAAGAAGAAGTAATAATATGCGAAGACTGTAAACCTACCAAGAGGTTTGCAGTCCATCCGCCTATACAGGAAGTAATGTTTTCAGTTTGCCTCAAGACATTGAGAAAAACACACAAAACGTGGTGACAGTTTTTTTCTGTGGTAAAAAAAAAAAAAGAAAGAAAAAAAAACACTGAACCCTGAAGACACCATCGCAGGAGCCACAGAGAAAATTGACTGATGTATGAAACTAAACATGAGTCAATCCTGGAAGACAAAGATGATGGAGGCTGCAAATGACTCAAGAGTGCAGTGGAGGTTCAGCTTTTAGAGGGACAACATTGTAAGCCAGAACTACAACCGACTGGCTTGAATTCAGGCATAATTATTGCAGGAGTGACTCAGTTAAAACCCCAGGCGTAGTTTCAACTGAGATCCTTTCAGATCCCCCTGCATCCAGGCTGCTTAAGCTCAAAGTATCTTGCAAAAACAAACAAAAAAAATCGGGTAAAAATACTCCATCTCTGGATCTGGTGGACAAACACCACAAGCTCTTGGACTTGTAACAAAAGGTGGATCTACAAACGGGGACGGCTGAATACATGGCAACCCCAATCATTCAAGTTTTTATTAAAATAAAAGTAAGTTATTTACAAATAATTAGAAAAGGAGTTATGAAATATTTTTTACTGGCCTATTTGAAAAGGTTTTAATAAATTACAATAAGGTTTGTAATGCCAATGTGACTAAATATGAGCTCTTTTTGAAGTCGACCCGTGATTAGCAGTTGTGTCTTTTTAAACATTGTGAATGCAAATGAAGATTGATTCTAAGCATTATCTTTTACAAATGGATGTGCAATTTTATCAGTAAGAGATTGAAAATGGCCAGTTGATCTCTTGCCATATTTTGAGCAGGCAGATCTTTGGACAGCACAGCGGTCCCGCTGCCATGTGACGGAGGCCCTTCTGTATTTAAAAAACAAAAGAACAGCCACCGCTCTGTGTGCTAAAATCTGCATCACCATTTCTTTCCATTTCGTTTCACATCGTGTCATTTTAGAAAGAAAAAAAAATTGAGTAACATTTGATTAGATTATAATCAGTACAACCAAATCTGAAGAGTATTTCTATAAGTGAGCTTTAAAAGCTTTGACAGATTTGCTGATTTTTATCATCTGAAATCAGTATTTAAGTAGTTATCAGATTTGTGCAACCGCCTGTTTGTTGTTAGATTCAAATATCAGACCCTGCAGAGCTGTTTCAAGTGTTCAATTTCAGTTCTGTGAAGCATCATCTGCTCAGACAGGTTTCTCTGTTAGAGGAGACATGCTTCGGAACAAATTGCCTGCTCACTTGAACTTGGAAAGTTTCGTGCCTAAGAACTGATGAAGTTCTGGTTGGCAAAGCAACAGATGTTCACTCATATTACAATTCTTTAGTAAATATTTTATTAAAAGCTTTTCCTTTTTTCCTCACTCCTATGAACAGTTGTAAACGGCATAATGTCAGAACGTTGTTGTGACGAGTGAGAACTTCTTAAAGAGATAGAGGCCCAATTTCAAAGCGTCACATTTCTTTTACGTGAGTTTTGATATATGCAGCACTTTTATAGCAGCAGAGGGAATTTCTGAGTTTGTCATTCTTAGAGGATATTAACATTGTCGGAAAACATACCTCTAACAGAGCTGCTGGCCGACCATGGAGGAATAACGTTGCGTCTCTGGTAGAAAAGGATGTAAGCTCCCTTGGTACACACTTCGTCCTCTGGCACCAGGTCCACGCTGCTGTCATCGTAGCTGTACCACTGGCCATCCACAGAGTTCCTACAGTAAGCTGGATCAGAACATAACATGCATTTATAAAGGCTTCGTTAAATTGAAACTTTAAAATCCTAAATGGATCCTTTTTTAATTCGCTGTAGCCTCCAGACGTAGAAAGAAAATGATTTTCACAGTCTTCACTCTGCCATTTATGTCAACAACTAGTAGCATAAAAACCGGAGTTAATCACTGCATTAAATCCTTCTTCTGTTTCAATCTTTTTACGCGCTCTGCATTAGCAGGAAGAATTTGTTATTCTCATGATGATGCAACTCAAACTGTAGAAACAGAAAAGGCTCCATGCATCTCTTTCACTGAGACACATACAACGTCTCACAATTACCGGCGGCCTTCACCTTAACATGTAGCTAGAGCAAACAAGACGTTGAAGATTCACCGCTATTGTCCCTTCCTATCTGGCCAGTTCAACAATAATCTAGTCAAAACAACATTTTACAAGTCAGCTCTTAAAGCAACAACCTTGAGAAGTAAAAACCATGAGGAAACAGTCTCATGAGGTCACAGAGACACTTTGAATTCCTTTAGTGGAGTTTAAGGTCCTGAAAATGAATAACGGTAAACCTTTAGGGCTGAGCTAAAGTAAGCGCAGAAGAACTTAAAGCCTTGGTTTCAACACGATGCATATGTTTCAATAAAAACAAAACAGAAGTAGCCAAACTCCCCCTAAGGTCGCTGCCATCAGCTGGTGTAGCTGGAGAGTGAGAGCTCAGCTGTGCCTACAGCAGCAAAATGGGTTTCTGCTAAAAAGTAACAAATGAGGAGAAGCAGAGCCCGGATACCACTGAGAGTTTTTTTTTTTTTTTTTAGACAGACCAGGGGTGACACTTTTGTCAGCAGCTTGTTTAAGCTGATTTGACTTGAATTGTTTTGTTGCCATTTGTAGTAATTTTTTTTTGTCATGATGCTAACTTAAATTAGGATTTTGCAGGTGCTTAGCAGGTAAATTGTGTGGTATCTTTACATTTGGAAACTTTGCAATCATTTAAATTGATGAATTTGATCAAAACATGCTTAATGTAAGCAAACAATAGCGCTGAGTCACCCTGAGCAGCGGTGGCTTTTGCAGCATGCTCACTCTCTGCTGCATGACTGAAAATTAATGGAAAACGTCTTGAGGACGATAATGACTCTCTGTTGTTTCTTGAAACAGGAGAGAATGTAAACAAATTTGCTGGATAACAAGGTCGTTATACAAGACACTAGAGGAACGGCAAAGCTTTTTCTTCTTAAGCTTATTGCTTGTTTCAAGAAAAAAACAACACATTATTCTGAATGTATGTTCACAGCATGTGGTGCATCAGTCCAGCGGTGCTGCGTTAGCATGAGAAGATGAGACTGATACCGATTGGTTCCTGCATATGGACACAATTTTCACTTCATGTTCCCATTGAACTCAGCAGTGAAACATTTCAGCATACTAACATAAAGAACCTTCAAAAAAGTATGTTTTGAACAGATGGTTGTGAAAGAAATCCAACTCCATTATACTTCTCTAGCAACATAGGTTTTATCCTCCCAAACACCGTTTTTACCATCTGACTCAAAATTCAATTCAAAATATTGTTGTTTTTTTTAAATGTATATTCAGATGTTTTATTGTTCTTGTACATTTATATCTGTGTTTTAGGGAAATATCCTTGAGGGAAAAAACTAAGTTGACTAGGGACAAATTTAGGAAAAGTTGGAGGAGAAACTGCAGAGAAATAAAATTAGTGGAGTATGAACTGAGGAAAGAGAGAACAGCATCCAAGAGCAAAACCAGTGGAGTAGCTAAAAGGCACAACATGAAATGATCATGCTTTTCTGTAATTTTAGCTTCACTATCCTTCGCTGCTGCCTTCTTTTACCATCATTTTACCTGTAACCCCCCCATGCATTACTCGTTACTCAGCAACTTAATGAGAGACTTCAAACCACTTTTGGTCCTACTGATTTACTCTGAAATCTTGACTCCATCATCCTCCCTTTGAATGGATTCTGCGGCCCAACCAGCCAGGAGAAATGACAGATAGGGAGCCTAAATCAGAACAAGCTGCTGGGCAAGATGGTGTTTGTCACCCATCTTAAAATTGTGTCCCAGCCAGCTCTGTGGAGCGCTGGGGAACTTTTTGACATGACTCTCTAACTCCAGAAACACCCAGTGGTTTGGAAAATACCATAACTTCCTTTGCTTGAGAAACTGCATTCCATAATATTAACCTCTAGACCCTTTGCACTTAAGGGTTCAGCATGTTCAAAGTCAAGTCGAATTGAAGGAGAAAAAACCTCTCCCTCCAGTTTGAGGTCACCCATCACTGAATGAATGATCAGCGAACTGTGTTAGTAAGATTCTCCATAAATAACTCAGATCCTGCCAGCATCACTTGCCAAACTAATTTTAATGGATCAAAATGACGTTTAACTTCTCTAAACTGTTCAGAATTGGAACTTGTGAATATTTTGAATTTGTTTATATTCCATTTAATAAAAAATGAAGCTGGAAATTTGATTTAAAAAACAAGTTGAAGTTAGTTAAAATGTAACTTCCACTGTGTTACGTCATACTAATAAAAGAAAAATGTACATATATTGTTCACCTACGTGCTTTTTCAGGCCCAGCCTATGCTGCTTCCCATTTACTTGGCCTCTGCGCTCATATATAAAATAAATATGTTATTTAAGGGAAACTTTTCACATCTCTAACTCTTGCACAGAGCAGAGGTGCAACCACACTCCCTTTTATAATAAACTGCATGTACATATTGAGCACATTGTTTGTGTAAAGCAGCTTTCATCGCGACGGCAAAACGCAATCTTACATTTTCCAGCAGTAAAGTTCCGGAGCAGCTATTAATAACTTCTGACTAATTTCTCATAAATTACATTTAGAGTTAATGTCTTAAAAGCAGATAAATTATTGCCAAGCACTTCAAGGTCCACAAGAGAATATTTAACTGACCTTAAGTCAAGAGAAAAATACATATATGTCAAGGTTAAATTTAATATTTCTAAGTTCATCTTTCAAGCCTCATGAAAAAGGTGAATATTTATTTTAATGCTCTCGTTATATTTCTATTATTGGTTGTTATGGATGTTGCCTACTGTCTGTAGATTAACTGAGGTCAATCAAATTACCAGGAACGCTTGATCTGACTAATCAGATATTTGCTCTCAGCGGCAATCAAAGGTCTGTTGGTAATTATGTGTTTGTGATGAATGGCAGCTTACTGCATGCTGAACTCAAATACTCTGCGACTGGAACAACAGCAGGGCAGCATCTTGTCTTAACTAAAACAGGACAGGTTTTGCTTTTTTAAAGGGCGGATGTCGGTAAGGTAAATCTGGGACAAAAATTGGTTTTGAAATTATCTGAACTAACCAATTTATTTTTTGTATCTCTTGGATGAACAGGAGAAGAAGTGAGATGGCTACACTGTAAATCACTGGAGCAACTTTTAGTTGTGTCTACTCCATCTTCCACTCCAAGTCAAATAGATTTAGGGAGTTTTAGATTTTGAACCTAAATGTGAGTTTGTGAAAGATAAACTTAATTAAAAATGTAATTAATAAAATTAACTTTTTATTAATTTTGTCAAACCTCCAAGAGTTGAATAAACTAGAGGTTTTAGGTTAGCACTTTAAAAACTGAAAGAAGAAAAAGACAGGAGCGCGAACTATTTCCCAGAATGCTTAGCGGCATGTGTCTGTATCCTGAGATGGAAGTGCGTTACATTGATCCAACTCTGGTGTTTTATTAAGGAAAATGTTTGTTTTAAAGCTTGAGGATAAAGTCCTGTTCACACTAAATGTTTTAGAGCTGAATTCATCGTGAAGTTTAATAAAATTTATTATCAGATCAGAAATTTTGTTCATGTAATTTGAAACAAGAATTTAAATTATTCTAAAGTAAAAAAAGTTATTTTAACTTGATATTGTGAGTAAAATAATAGAAAAATGTGGCTGTTTAACTAACAGGACAGGGTTTTTCTTGCATATTGTGAAATTATTTAGTTTAATTTGCAGCATTAAGTTAAAACTCACAATTCAAGATTAATGAACTTAAAAAACAATATTTTTAGACAACTTATTTCTTGTTAAATCAACTTCACAAACTTTAATTTCCGAGTTAAAACCAAAACAATGTTCTTGTCGACTTAAATTACATTTTCAAGGCTGCAGGTGGACTTTCATTTTTATGTTAAACCACCATCATATGTTTTGCATTTGAAGGTATACAAATTGAGCTTGTTTTTTCTTTTTTTTCTTTTAGAAACTCAAAGCGAAAAGACTTCACAGGATCTCCCCCTCAACAAAACTGATCCCATCAAGCCTATTAAAATAACATAACTGTTATAAATCACAATAAAATTGTAATTATAGTACTGCATGTCTTATTATTTTAGCAGAAGTTGATGTGATTGTTTAAAATAAAACCAGTTGCAACATGTTAAACAGCTCTGTTGCGGTTATTTTAAACATAATGAAACTGTAATTTTTACTTAACCTATAGAGCTGATCCGACACCAGTGCCAACGCAGTGCATGACTGACATATAAACACTGTCATAATCAGCTCCATACCTGTATAGTGTCCTCCATGCATTCCTCCATGATGGTTGCACACAGCATAGAGGTCGTACAGGCAATCTTGTGGGAGGAGTGAGTCAGCAGGAGGATGAGTTTGGCCTGAAGTTTGTTTCCGGGAAGAGGAAGAAGACCCTGAATGCAGATTCTTCATACTTTGACTGCTCTTCGCTACATGAGGGGCCATGTTCAGCGCAGTCAGGGGGAACCGAACCAGGGTAGACAGCTTGTTCCTCCGCTCACCAACCTGTTAGAACATTTCAAGGACATTATGAAAGATTGTTAGACAAAACAATCATTTTAGAAGTTCATAAAGTGGCAACATGAAGTTCAAGATTGCTTGATTTAAAAATGAGGAATACATGAAACTGAATTTAAAACAATTCAAACCACAACAAGCAGTCATTAAGAATGGAAAAGAGGAGGCCATGAAAAGAAATTCCATTAGAAACCCTCTTTAGACCTATAAAAATTACACTTTGCCTGTCCTTAAAACTTTTAGCATATCACAATTCCTCATATATCCTAAAAAAGATTTCAATGATTCACAGAAATGACCAAACAGAAAGGGGAAGGACTTCTGTATCTAAAATGTGACCTATTTTGCTTCACTTTTCCATTTGCACATCCTAAGATTCTCATTTCTGATCCTGTCTTAGATTTTTATCTATTTTTTATTTATTTATACTCTTCAGTTGTTAAAACTTGGGGTGTCCTGATGATAGTTTTTTTCCAGAGTATGTATACTTTAGTTTAAGTACTTGCCGATACTGAGTACAGATACAGATAAGTTAACAAGCTAGTACTTATACTTCACCCAAAAACTTTTAAAAACAAAATAAGCCTGCAATACAGACATAATATATAAGAAAATGTGTCATAAAGTTGTTAAGAGTTCTTATAAAAATGTCCATTATGCTATTGCTTTTATAAAATCTAAATCAAAGCATATAATTTAATTTCACCTTCACTTCCATGTAGCCTTTGGAGATATTCATAACCAATTTCAGAAACAAACATTAAGGAGGTTAAAGTTTGTAACTTTATGTAAGTGTAATAACACATCAATTCATTGAAAATGAATGCTGAAATTAACACCATTATATCTCTGTAAATTAGATTTCTGATGAGGCTTATTTGACAAAATAACACCTTTTTAAAAGTCATATTTTTCATTAAGCCTCTCAATCTGAAATTTAATATAACATTCTAATCTTAAATAAGGTTT
>NW_015113250.1:137228-159647 GCF_001443285.1 Poecilia latipinna | reverse complement strand
AAAGCCAACATAATGAGAGGTCTGACAGTATCAAAAAAAAGTGTAGGAGGTGTTGCCCCGTTCTCTGGGCTTTCAGCAGTTTTTCCTTGTCATATGTTCAGGTCGCAGAAAGAGTCTTGTTTGCAAAATCGAGCTTCCGCAGAGACAGATTCTCTTCCCTCAGGTTGTCTCTGATGAAAATAATGAAATCTTACAGCCTGATTTGTGAGCTGCTCTACTTTGAAACACAAAAGCACATTTTCACCATCACAACCCGCCTTTCTTTTTTCTCTTCTTTATATAAAATGGCTGTACATGCACATACAAGTAGGTACTGCTTCTTTTACCCCTTATTTTCTTTCCCCTGAGGATGTTGTATTTAAACCTAATGTCTTGTCCTCTGTGAATGCCTGAAACTGAAGTCAGATTCCGGGTTTGTGAACACAATATTGGCCAATAAAGTTGATTCTGATTAAAACATGAGATTGCTGTTTCAGTCTGAGCTGTTCAGTACGCAAGTGAACTTCTTTTACACTTTCTTCACAAGTGTGTTCATGTACCAATCAAAGTCTTGAAGCAGCCTTCTGCGTAGACTGGGGATGGATAAGATCCTTGGCATTCAAACCCATGAAAAGGCCATTACAATAATCAAAAAAAGACTGAATAAAAACATGAATAATGCTCTCTGGTTTTGCAGCCACATTTTCACAAGTCGTGCAGGTCTAATTCAAGGCAGCAGACGTTTCCATCACCAGCCAGACTGCTGCCTGGGGACAGGGATTGAAAAAAGAAAAAAAGTCCAGACATCGCCAGACATGGTTCATTTCTGTCAAACTTGATGCGCCAATGTTCTGCAAACACCATGTGGTACATGAGCGGGCGTGTTGTGAAGCCTCGGCTGTTCATTTCTAGAGGTAACACATGCACAGTGTCTACCACGTTCCCCCATGGATCCCGGCTCCACACTGAGGATTGCTGGTTGTTTCTGGAGGCAGGGCAGCATAGTCTGATCGGCCAGACCGAGACGGAGAACCTTGAGAGAAACTGGCCGTTTTAAGCTCATTCACATTGCACACAATTATTTATTTATTTTTTTTATAAGTTGGAAAAAACACTAGCATTATCTTGTTTAAAATATTGTTGACACTTTGAATCTGGTGTTTGAGGAACGCATCCAAAAGTTGAAGAATAAGTTATGATTTTCTGGATTCCACAGCTGAGGTGGTTTTACTGCGAAAATGACAGACCTCTCTAATCTCCAAGTTGGAAAACTTGAAAAATCGACTGCGTATCAAATACTTTTTCCCCACTAGAAGAAGTTATGTTAGAGTAAACACCAATATAAGTAATAACCTTTCACTGGCTGAATGGCAGGATTTTTTTAATGCTAATTAACGACTAAGAAAGTTAATTTCTTAAATCTTTCAAAACTAAGAAAGTTTTTAAAGATAACCAAAAACAATCAAAAGATTTACAAGAACTAGAGATTAGAAATCAGATCCATTGTCACTCTCCACTCAGTGCAGGGACACAGACACACCATTATTAACCCAAATAATGTAGACAGTCAGAATAGCCTGGTCTGTGTTGGTGATTAGATTCAGGTCAGAATACAGCACACAGGAGAGAGGCAGACGTGATGTCTGTCGTTAATAAAACTAGGAAAATGATGCTGCACATGGGGAAGGAAACCTGAGGTGGCGCGGAGGACAGAGGCAAAGATCTCGGATGGTTGCGTGTCATCACATTTCAGGTCAGCAAAGCTCAGCAAGAAACTGGGAACATTTTTAGCAAACTAAAATATTCCAAGAAGCTTCTATGGTTGCATCATTCGGATCCTTCCCAACCAAATGAATCACTGCGGGTCGTGATGGCTGCTCACAAGTGCCTGCAGAGAGAAGTCGAGGTAATTGTCCAAACATCATTTCCATCACTACGGCATGTTGGCCTCAAAGGAATAAAAAGCAGAGCCAGCCTCTTCATCTGTGACCCAGTTACCTCTAGATGGGAGGTTCAGAAGTCATTAGGTGCAGAACCTCAGGAACTAAAGAGCAGGTTTTATTCTGAAATAATCAGAGCAGCTAACTCTAAAGTCTTGCTTGGTTGTCAAACGATGTAAATGCAGTGAATATCTAAGTCATTTTGAAACAGTTCGTGGTTCTCCTCAAAATAACTGTCATTATCTATAAAAATACAAACTTACTGTAACTTCCTCACGTTTCTGAAGTACAGTTTAGGGTGGTGGAGCTCCATTTTGGTAATTCCTGCACTCATTTCCTATTTTATTTGTTTCCTTTAATTTAACCAGGTAAAACCCCATTGAGATCCAGATCTCATTTGCATGAAGGATCTGAGAAGAAAATCTGCAACTCACAACAAGCTGGTTACACGAGAGTAAAACAAATTAAACCACATATACAAGTTTAAAACAAATTACAACACAATGACACTAATTAATAGATCATGTTTTTTCTTAAGAACCGCTTGTGAATTGCTGCAATGTGTTCAGATCTGAATTTGTAAATAGTCAGTTGAGCTTTAATGTGCTAAACCTTGCTTCTATTGCAAATTAATCTACAACCTTAATGTCGTCTGTTGTCACCACTAATGGCTCATTCTGTTTTGTTGGTTTAAAATTTTCCTGCTCTACTCTAAAGGGTGAAACGTTGAGAGTGATCGTTTGTCACTGCAAATATTTTTCAGTCTGAATAGCACAATGATTACATTTGTAGATAACTTGTAAACCAAGAAAATTGCATGTTTTATTTTTCAACTTGAAGATATTGTGGGTTTTGTCTACTGTTTAATTTGATCCTTCAGTATCTTTGTTTTTCACTGATTGATTATTGTGAAGCTTTCTGCAGCAGTACAGATGGCTGGGCCATGGGGGTGCATTCAAGTACCACTCGGTACTGGAATGCACATGAATGCACCCCCATTCAAGTACCAAGTTTTTGTACTTGGTACTTGAATGGTTAATTACAGACTTGCTTGCAAAAACTCAAAAACTCCTAAATTCAACCATTTGTGATACTGAAATTATTTTCCAGTAAATTGGTTTCCTGTAAATGAGGAAAGCTGGTCTCTTTTAAACTGATAATTCAAATTATATTGTTAGAAGTAAACTTCTCTGCAGTGCTGTTCAGCTGCCCATAAATATTATGAAAAATGGGAAAATTGCGAAATGGAAATGAGATACTTTACAGTGTTTGGACAATTATTAGCAAAATCTTACTTTTGAAGATTTCTTTTTTTTTTTTATTACTTACCAACTATTCTCTTGGTTAAACCAAAAATGTTAATAAACCTTAAGCATGAAGAAAATAAAAATGAGGTTTTGACTATCTTAGAATAACATGTCTGCACAATTATTTGGCAACTATTATTGCACAGAAAGATCATGCAACTGCAACTGAATGAAAAACATTTTCCCATCTCACTTTTTGTATGTTTATCTGTTCAAGTAAGAACTGATACTCAACATTTTCTCAATAAACATTTGACATTTTAAAAAAATAGAGATGGATAAATCCATCCTTGTTTTCAAAAACAGTGATAAGTTTTCCAGTCATGGATTCAGTCAGTTTCTTGATCTGATGAAGATCTGATGAAGATGAAGATGCTTCTTTCTGTGGAGAAGCAACTGCAGACTCTGTTCAGAGAGCCGCTTTCTTTAAGTGGAAATCTCCTGCTTATGAGCAGCTCTACTGGGTTCAGCTCATGAAATGGTTAAACGACTTACCTAACAATTGTGCACAAAGCAAAAAATACCAACATTCATACATCTATGTTTTTAATGCATGTCGTGCCTCCTGGACAATCTTTCATCTCTGGCGAGCCGTCCACCGGCTCTCTCATGTACGGGCGGTGAGTGTGTCCGTCTTTTATCTGCTGCACCGCATCTGGCTTTCCAAATGTATCATGCAATTATCAGTCTGACAGACATACTGATGTAATTACTGATGCATTTTAGGTCTTCAAAAGATATAAAATGCCTGGATGATATTTCGCAAGCCAAAAAACCCCCTCAAATAATCACAAATCTAGATTGCTGACTGACACAATCTTTTGAATTCAGAAGAACGCCAACAGAACACACTGGCATGAAGCACATTGGATCATTTTCATTAAGTAAACATTGCATATGTAGTCTCCTATGTAGCTGCAACCAGCTGTGCAGATTGATGCTGGTCATTTTGAACGGGGTATTAATTTAAATAATTTTAAGGTATTGCTATATGCCTTTCAAAACCAAGTCAAAACAGCCCTTCTTATCAAAAGTAATGTGTCTGAAACACACCATTGAAAGAAAACAGATTGAAAAAATCCCCCTTTATCTAAAAAGCAGCTCTGAATAGCAAGAACCTTTCACGCTCCGCTTTTCCAAAAGGAGATTTATCGGTTGTATTCATGAAACTATTTCTCAAAAACTGGACAAGCTTTAAGAATCACAGAGTAGTTTTCACTGAAGCCTTGTGCTGCTTATATTTATTCTGCTCTCTACAAACATTAGATTAATCCTGACAATAAATGTAGTTTCCCTTTTGGATCAATAAAATATATATTTTTAACTGAATTGAATGCACTATTATGCTCTGTCCACTTGTACAGCCACAGAGAGTTATGTAGTAGTGCAAGTAAGGATTAAAAAGTCAGACACTTGGAGATGCTGAAGGATTAAACTAATTACAAGAACTAAACCACTGATCCTTAAAACATAATCACTTCATAAACTCAAACATTAAGCTTCCAACTCCAGGCAATCATTCCAGCATAATGCGGGTATCACTGAAGATTATTTAGAGCTGGCAGTCACCGTCTATTTAAAAGACAGCAGGAAGATGTTTTCTTTAAGAAAGGCAAAGCTGCTTCTTGGCTCTCGGCCTAATTAATTGTAGTGTTTGAAGATGTGACTTGACATTTGCACATTCTCACCTCCCTCCTCCCACTCCCACTCCAACCTATGGCCTCTCCCCCCTCACACACATAACATCTTCCTGTCTTTACAAGGACTTTGCTTCGTCTCACATTTGTTCATTTCTACAACCTAAAACTGACCCTTACTCTAAACTTAACCTAAAACACAGTTAACCTGACACTCCTGCCATCTCTCAAGCAGCGGTTATACTTTGATGCACCAGAACAACCCTTTGGCATTTCTATTCTCCCTAGAGGTACTTGGCATTTCCTACAGTTCTATAGTTACAGGTAGATGATGCTACAGATAAAATATGCCAACATTTAACAAGTGGCAGAAGAAAAATGTGCAGAGGAAATCAACGTGACAGAAGACGCCCCTTAGATGCAGTGCTTCTTCTGTTCTTGGTGGCAGAAAGGGCAAGTGTCTTGCTCTCTGCATGCATTCTAGCACATCCTTAAAGGAGCCGTGTGTCCCCCTGTGGTTGGCTTTAAGAGTGCCTTAACCAATTTATTTGGTTTGCTGAACCAGGCACGCTGAAGGACCTGATGGCCCTGTTGGTCTTCTCCATAATGCAAGTCTATCTTTCAGTGTGAATTGTGAATGAAATGTGTCTTATGCAGGATCAGTGGGTAGTGGATCCAATCACCCCCCAGGTCCCACTTTCACAAGTGGTGAAATGTCGCATTTCACAAGCTAAACAATTTGCTTGGGTGCGATTAAGAACTCTGCTTTTACCTAGAAATATATTGCTCATATTGCTTTCTACTTCTGAGTACAGAATTGCTGCTGCAATTTCTCTGCAAGCTGAGACACACGACTGATGTTGCTGTCAAAGGATTTCTTTACACTCCTAAAACCTGTGAAGTCTGCAAATATGCCCCCAACATCAGAAATGTCATGACCGACCTCTTGACAGTTCTTTAAATCTGTTTCAGGGCGCAGAGTTCAGTGGACTAAGTGAAGTCTAATCCAGAGACTGAACAATCTCCCACTGCAGAGCATGGCATTACAATCTGGACAGGTTGCTGGAACAAGGTGGTGACTGAGGCTTGTCTTATGATGCTTTGGGGAGCTAATGGTGTGTGACGAGACACAGAGAGGCAGGATGGCTCAACACTGGAAGTGGGTGGAGTTCTTCAGTTCCTGGCACACTTCCACAATTCATCCTACAGCTCACATGCGTTGACCCTCGGGTGTTCTGGCAACATGTAAATCTCACTGAACAACATTTGGATTGAAGTGCTTCTGGAAAAGGAAGATGTACAAAATACTCTGAATAGCTGAACCTTGTGGGAACATTCACCAACATTCAACATTCAGAGTTTTGGCTGCCTAATGTGAAAGAAGGTTACAAACCGATGCTCACAAACCAGGAGAAGGCTGCATAAAAAAAAGGGCAAATCGTGTTATAACAGAGAAATCTCAGCTGAGCAAATAATTGTACGAGTTCCTGAACAAAAGCGAAACAAAAATGTGAGAACACTCAGCAAGATGTAAAACTCTGCCAGGTTAGTGTTTGGTGTTCAACAACAACTCTTTGTCTCCAACCTTTTGGCTGCAGAGAACAAATGTTTGCTTCTTAAGGGACATGAGAGAGCAAGATTTATTGCAAATGAGACCTTTCTAATTCTCTGAGCAACAGAGAGAATTAATCAGGCTTTTTAGTTTGGATGGCAGCCAGTGGAAACAGAAAGATTTCGGTTAGTTAGAGTCATCGACCAGCAGGACTTTGGAACAAAGACACAATCTACTGAAATAAGGATGAGAGGAGAAGGCCTTCAGCATAATGACACCATAGTGGGTTACAAACCCTATAGGGTTTAAAGGGCATATATATTATAATTTAGAGCCAAAACAACCTAAAAAATTGTAAAGGATATACAAATTCCAGATTTCAGTTGATTTCCATAGGAAATTTATAATTTGCATACACACTTGTAGGAAACAGAAGAGCCTCTAGAGTCAAATCTAATGAAACATGTATTTTATGTTTCTCAATATTAGATATATAAATTAGAATAACTACCACAAGCTGCAAAGGCTGAACACATTTGAAAATAAAGTTATAAAAATGATGATTAAGTGTTTGCCCTTTAAATCAAGCAGCTAAAATAGATCTGGTAAATGGATAACTGTGTTCCATGTCCTAGCAACTCAAAAAAAACATTGATAAAACAAACATTCCCTTTTTTTTTTTTTTCTTGGGTGTCAAATTGCTATGCAGTTCTGACTCATAATATGAGGGATAAGGACAAAGTAGTTTGTTTCCACAGCTACGATGGGTTTGGTTATCACGATTCTCAAGCTGAGGATTTTGTCATCACTACTGCATGATTTCAGACGTCTGTGACAGGATCTCACAATGATGAGCAAAACAAAGAATCCCAGCAGGGATTTTTTTTTTTTGGAAAAAAGCATCGTCATGCTGCAAGGTAGAGCTTCTGACTCTAATATTTACAAGTCGATGTAAAAAGATGCATCTGAATAAACTGGAATATTATCAAAAAGTGTATTTATTTCAGTCTATAAACAGTTGAACCTGCATAATTTATAGCTCAAAACACCAAATGTACTCCAACATGCATTAATGCACACAGTGGAAACCCTCTTGTGAGTTCAGCCAATCAGCACTAATGAAAATGATGGGCTGCTTTGCAAACAATCTGCTTCACAAGTGAGACTTTCTTTGAAATAATTTAGATATTAGCACATTTTCTGCAAATAATTTGGAGATAAGTTCCACAGAAAAATCTGGAAATACTGGACCGCAAACAGGCTGGGGTCGAGATTAATTACACGTGGACAGACATTTTCAAGGTTGAATTTTTTTTAGTTGTAATAATTTTCTGCTCACAAGTAATAAAAACATGACATTTAAGAGGAGAATAATAAATCAGACCAATAAATATTTCCAAACATTCTGTTTAAAAGTTATTTTCAAAACTCACTGGAATGCCTATTCTAATTTACTGAGATGTACCTACAGCTCTATGCATGTGGTGACATTTGTGAATAAAAACAGGAAGCCTCCAACCGAGGGGAGGAGTATCTTGGCTGAAGATAACGTCTAATTCTACCAGTGGACTAATTACATACTATAATGTGGACAGTTTTTGTATCAAGCAGAGAATATTCAGCTCCATTGTGTTGTTTTTGTCCAGAACAGCAGTGAAAGCCTGTACCACCAGTGTCTAAACGGGTCACAGAGAAACACCGATACATGCTCTCAGTTCTGACTACGATAAAAGCACATGGCACATAAAACCCACCGCCAGTGTCATTCAAACGCTGTGACCTACACGGCACAACGCAAGAGAAAATGTAACGGTACTAACGTCGTTTCTTCAGACTTCACAGCGTTCTGGACGGACCAAACGAAGGCAGCACAAAAAACCCTTTCATGCCCTGAGGAGTACTGTGTGTGAATGTGAACACTGGTAGGTGGGATACGTTTTTAATTAACAGATACGTTTTTAATTAATTCAGAATTGCATTACCTCCACAAGCTAAAGCATTGCAGGAAGCTGTCAATCAAAAACCATACATTGGATCCTTGCCGTTTTGGTGAAATCATAAAAAAAAGTTGTGTACACCAAAGAAACTGAAGCATTCTGCCAATGGAAAGAAAAAGAGAGTAAAAGTCAGAGAATTTAAGCTGAATATAAATTAGCATCCTTAGAGAAATCAGTCGGCTGCACTCAAGAATCAATGTCTCTGAAAGCTTTGACCTGAACATTTGTGATTATCTTCAGTGCTGGTCTCAGATTTATATCCCTCGTCTGTAAGGATGTCATATAAATTTAGGTTTTTAACTATTTACAGTAAGAAATTGTGACTTCAGGCAGAAAGGATCAAACAGTAAAAATTGTCATTGAATTCGAAAATGTTTGAATGTATTTTGATCAAAGTAATATATGCAAACGTTCTCATTAATATTCAAATGAGTATTTATCAACAAGTTACAGAGAGAGACCACATTTTCAGTAACAACAAGCTTCAGGCGTCAATCTGGCCAGATGTTCACCACTCATGGTCAGAAATGACATTCTTTATTCAAACTGGTTGATTTACAAGACATACAGACAAGCTTGTGAGGAAAGTGCTAAAATTTTCTGTACAGCTCTGGTCTGAACTAATCCTGAGGAGAGGCTTTGTTTTCTACTCCAAAACCAGATCTCATGTGTTTAGATCACCCACTTGTGAATATTACGGCGCTGTATAAAAACAAGATATGCATCCAGAGATACTGAACTGAAATACAAGCCAAGTTGTTAAAAAGAAAACGAATGAAGGTGCAGCATATTTGTTAATCCTGTTGAATTAATTATGTCAAAGCACATTCAGATTCAGTATTAGTTTCTTTGGTTTGAGTTTGTCAGCGCGCTACAACCTGACTTTGGCAACATTTTCTCTTCAAAATTTAGTTCTGGACTCAATTCCTCATGAGGGCATTTTTATTTTATTTGGATGCTTGGATTCACACAGCTAAAAACTAAAAACCATCTTTAGCAATAGGAGAAGATAACATGAGAAGATGAACATTTTTACAGCTGGGAACCTGGACATATACCATACAAATAAATGTGGAGCATCAGGTGCTGGAAAGAGGTATTTTGTTTGTGCAGAAGTGAATTACTGACGATCTTAAAAATCACGAAAAGTTATCAAAACATGACACATGCAGCCATTTAATGAATAAATGCTGAAAAAAGTAAGGAAAGAGTTTTGGTGCAGATTCTCGTGGGTGCAAAACACCATTTCATAAAAAAGTCAGGTTCTGAAAGATAATTTTAGCAATAACAAAGTCCAAATATATCAGAGATGGAAAAGGAAAAAGGATAGCTGGTATGAATGTAGCTTTGAAATGCATATTTTATCAAGTTTAAGGAAATATTCATAAGGAATAATTCACAGGAATAACAGAGGAGAGGAAAGCGAAGGTCGGGCAGATATGTAGAAAAAGAGAAATCTTAATATTAGCAGACTCAGAATTGGAATCTGTAATTATATTTCAGAGTAGCAGATATTATTGTCCTAAACCAATTAAGAAATAAATGTAATATAGCTTACACAGATTCTGAACAAGTCAGCGCATTAATTAACTAAACCATCAAACAAAAAATAAATACTGTTCAAACTAGGTATTAAAAAAAAAAGATGTATGCATCACCTTTCTTGTCAAAGCAGAAATAAAAAAAATGTAATGGCTTTACTGCAGGCAGAGTGTTCCTTAAGTAAAAAAGCAAATTAATGTGATTATTTTAGGTCATGATTTGAAATCCCGCCTCTTTAATTGAGAAATGTTTACTATTAAAAAAAAAAAAAACATCTTGAATATAACTACATCTGGATCTGTAAAACCAAGACCACAAGATTACAGTTTCTACTAAACTGAGGTAGAAACTGCTGTACAACAACATCATTTACATTTTATGTCATTCACAAGAAATCACTGCTTACTGTGTCAAAAATTTAAATTTGACAAAATGAGATTGATCACATTTCAATGCCTCTAATTAATTAAATTAAGATTTAGGTGTCCAACTGCTATCAAAAGTAGAAAAATATAAACTGGGAAGTTATCACACCCACTGATGTGTTTAATATCTGACAGTTTATGCATACTGCTCTTTATTGGTCGTAGGGTTAGACTCTGTTGTTGGTTTAGCCTTTATTTTTAAAGTCACATGTGTGAATCAATTTAACATCCCAGCTCTTTTGCAAATTATTGACTTTCACTCTCTTATGTTGTAACTTATTTCCTGTTTACTCAGCTGAAGGAGCGAGAAATAAAACTCTTGGCCTGTCATGGATTTGATCACATGCTCATACAAAAACATTGATTTCTGCATTTATCCAACAACGTGAAATTAGTGTATGCTAGATCACAACCCCTGAGTTCATTATGAACCGGTTTTGGTTTCACACACCTGACGGAAGCGCTTGAGGTGGAGGATGAGGATGTCGGGCAGCGTCCACAGGCTCATCTTCACCATGCCCTGCTGCAGCTGCTTGCAGTGCGGACACTTCCAGGCGTCGTCTGGAGCGAGCTGAAATCAAACATTAAGGTTTTAGAAACTATTGTTTGTTCTAAATCTTAGAGCTTTTAAACACTTTTGCACAGCAAACCCAAAAATAAGTTCAATGCCTTTCTGCACAGAGTTTGCCAGATTTTTCTAAATTTTCCTCCTTCTCTCCTGATTTCTGAAACCGAGTATGTTAGGGCTGCTCTCTAAATGCCCTCAGTGTGCATGCATGGTTGGTTTTACTTTTGTGACTTTCTAAGACAACCAGATACACGCAGAAGACAATAAATGTGACTGATCAGCATGGGAAATACCAGTGGTAAAAGAAACATTGAAATGTACATTGGATGCTAATATTGTAGTGAAAGTATCAAACTTTAAATAACTGAAAATTAATTACTTAATAAAAGAAGGAAAGAGAGTTGATGTGCTCTTCCAGGTAAGGTCTCTTTTAAGAAGAGAGAAAGAACCGCTACTTTATTCATGAAATGACTGAGAAATGTGTTGCAGTAGTTTTCAGGAAGCAGCACAACATGTTGAGGTAGAAGAGAAACAAAAGTGTTGATGGAGTCAACACTCCTGGTTTTTCCTGCTAGAACTCTGATAAGTAAGATTTTACTTCCTTATTATGAGATTAAGTCCTGTCGCAGTGGCTGCATGTTCAAGTGGCTCATCAGAACCGTCACCTGCTGCACAGGGAGAGTAATTACAAAGATGAGCACTTCTTCCATGATGGTTTCGACAAGAAAGGAAAATGCAGAGTACTGTTCTATGCTGCTTAAAAAGCAACATGTCTGCTGGGCAAGAGAAAGAAAGAAAAAGCCAGAGATAACAAGAAATAACAGCAGCTATTCCATCTCAGTTTCTGTGCATCTCTTGACTCCTAGTTGTCCAAGTTCCATCCATCCATTTTCTTTACACCCTTGTCCCTAGTGAGGTCGGGAGGGTTGCTGGTGCCTAGCTCCAGCTAACGTTGCGGGCGAGAGGCGGGGTTCCCCCTGGACAGGTCGCCAGTCTGTCGCAGGGCAACACAGAGAAACGCAGGACAAACAACCATGCACACACAGGAATATATAAGTTACCTACTTCAATTAACCTGACAGTCATGTTTTTGGACTGTGGGAGGAAACCGGAGTACCCGGAGAAAACCCACACATGCACAGGGAGAACATGCAAACTCCATGCAGAAAGACCGGGGCCGGGAATCGAATCCAGAACCTTCTTGCTGCAAGACAACAGCTCTACCAACTGCGCCACTGTGCAAAAACAATCAGAACCCTTTGAACTCTGCTGGGATGCAGCTTCTTCCCCACAGCGCAGCATGCTGTGGATGCGTGGGGAAAGGTAACATGGCCACTGATGACATCGGATAAACAAGTTTCCTATAATGGGAAGTTGTTTTCCCAGCACTAGAACAGCTGTGTGCTAATGGTTTAAAGGTGCCATAGACCTTCCTCCTGGCTCCGGTTGATTGTTTTTGGTGAGTTTCTGTAGATGGCAGTGGGACCACCGGGTGTAGGCAGAGGAGATACATTTTTTATTTCCTTTTTTTTTTTTTTTTTTACAGATTATCCATCTCATGTTATTGAGTCACAACAAAGTAACTGTTCTTCTGTAAATATATATATATATATATATATATATATGTTACCTACTTCAATTTCAAGTTAAAAAGAGGAGAGACTACAGCTTGTCCTTCAACTACTGCATCAGTTTCCAGGCAAAGAATTAGTATTCTGTCGTCAAATTTGAAATAAAATTTGAACATCTCAAACTATGCTAGAATGTATGTATACAGGCACAATCGCACAATGTGCCTTTATACTGAGCACACAATGTGAAATTATCTGATTATTAGCGTTCACAGTTTGCATTGAACCTTCACAACTGGACTTATACTCAAAGTTCATGATTACCTGCATTTAAATTTTTTTAATGCAAGTTTCAACCACAATATAAGAAGATATGCAAAAGCAACCAAGAACAGATTAGAGTTTAAGCTTTTACCTCATAAAGGGTGTTTATAGGACGCAATAAAGTCATTTTCTCTGATAAAGCCAATGATCATGATCTTTTTTCTTTTTAACAGACTGTATGCAGGTTAAATGTAATCAAAGATTTACATTAGTTTGTTACGACCACAACATGAGGACACAAATGTAATCATTTAACAAACTACAATTCATGGCTTCTACCTTTCTCAGCATTCCTAACACTAATTGAAGTATTGACATTAAATTCTTACCAAGCAGTCAAAAGAAACAAAAAAATAACTAATTATTTTATCAATAAGGTTTTGTGTAATAAAGGGGAATAATAGAGGGATCACAAAAACAGGAAAAAAAGGAGGCATATTGAAAATCACTAAAAGCTCTCAGTGCTTAGAAAGTCAGTCTATTAGAGCAAAGTTACTGTATTTTAGTTCATTTAGTTTTGAAGGCCACTGAAGTGTTTCTCTTTACCAAGGCATCACACAAGAATCAACTCATCCTGGTTGGAAACAGAAAAACTCTCAAGACCTTCATAAGTTTGTGATTGGAAAACATATTGATGGAAATGTTACACATGCTTTTCTGAACTTCTTCAGATTCCACCAAGAACCACTCCGACCATAGTCGAGAAGTCAAACAAACATGTTGCCATTTAGGAAATATGAAGTAAAGAACAATGTTGGCCTTTACAGCAAATCATTATTTATATTAAAAATTTGCATAAACTATAAATTGCAATACTAATTCATTTATTTTTTTTCTGTAAAATCTGTCTCACCTCATGTCTGGGTTCATTGTCTGTCTCTTGCATTACACCTTCTGTTAGTTAGACCCAGTCTCACTTCACTAATCCTTTTAAATCCCTCCTGCTTTTCCTCTTGCCCTCCTTCCACCTGCCAGAGATCTGGTGACCAATCAAGAACCGTCTGTTTGTCACCTCGACCTTCCAACTGAGCCATTTGGGATTTTTCACTAGCTCTTGCTGCTAGTTTTTACTTTCATCACAGAAAAAGTGTTACCAATATTATTCTGACCTGTAAATGCAGCAGAGTTTTTTTTGTTGTTGTTGCTCTAACAACAGTGCTTTCCCAAACTATGCTAGAATTCTCTAAAATGCCAGCCCTCTAAAAACCAGATGAGAATTATTGGTGTTGCTGAGTTTTCACAAGGAGATAATGAACAATACTGAGAGGAAATTTTAACACCTTCAAGTGCTAATTTATAAAATCCTCAGTTTATTGTTTTTTTTTTTTTTTGTAAAAGTTTTACAAATCGCAAACTGTTTTAAAGAATATGTGGTCAGTGTAGAATATTCCACTGTAGGTCTGACTAGTCGCTATAATGCGTTTTATTTATATATTTATTTATTTTTTCCAACGCTAAGCTGTTTCTAATGCCAAAAATAACTGATAAGGTTATTTTTACATTTTACAAAATGACTAATATTTTCAGAATCCCAAAATGAGTTGTATAGAATATTTTATCGTATCAGTATCCAGTGATTTTAGTTTTTAAAATACTTATTAGGCTTTTTACATTATATAAAAACACAATTCCAACAAAGAAGAAAAAAAAAAAAAAAAACTGCAAATATTGTCACCTACAAGGTATTTAGCAAAAAAACAACAACAAACAAAAAGAAAAACAACGTAAAGATTTATGGAACCACTGCTCAGCCAAAATTTCAAGGGTCTGCTAATCCTGGACCTTTGTTGAGGGTTTATTGAAAAACTATGAAATATTTCCAGGCTTTTAAAATCCAGGCTCATCACATACCTGATTTTCTCTAGTTTTACGTTAAGTAGTACGTCCCTTTAATATCCCTAAAACAGTGGAAGCAACATTTATCTACCCTGACTGCAATAGTTAAACAATAAATGCAAAGTTTAAAGTCTTCAGCTCAAAACCTAGCATCAAATGGTAATTCTGATGCCGCTGCTGTTTTCTGCTCTGTTGTGAACAATTTAAAAGCAGCAGGGGAATGTTTCTGTTTCCGTTTCCAGCAGAGGAGAGCACATCCAAGAGCACAGATAAACTTTCTCTTAGATTTTGCATTGTTTCTCTTTTCAATGACATTCTGAAATGCAGAGTTTTGTTCAACAGAGTAGAAGCTGTTTGCAGCCTGTCTCACCTGTTCTTCTTTGGTATAAAGCTGGAAGCATTCGTCCAAGGTGCAGTTGTGCTGCTGCAGGTGTTGCTGCTGCTGGCTCCTCACACTCTCTGCGTCTTTCACCACCTCCTCGTGGATGTTGCCAAACAGACTGAGGCAAACACAGTGTGTGTCGTTGGCATGCAGTTGCTAAATTGCGTTTCCGCTGCTAGAATCAGCGGGAGTCTATGTCTGCTCCATTTTACAAAGATAAAACTGATCAGTTAGTGTTTTAGCAAACAAGGCCCCTCTGGACAGCATCAGAAAATGCTTGTTACTTTGTGCTAAAAATGAAACTTTAGCACAGAGCCTACCGTTCTTTAGAGCTGTGGCCCCACTCAATAACAAGCTTCACATGAGGAGGTCCTCCTGGCCCACAAGACTTTAAAGCCCTGCAACAGAAACATGTTTTAAGAAACTTGGTTTACACCTTCATAATATTTGTTCTTTAATAGTTCTTGCAATTTTGTCAACCAAATGTTTCAGATTACTAACTTTATCACAAAAAGTTTTAATACTAAAACTGCTTCCAATTACTATTATACTAATTATAGAAATACTTTTTCATATAGTTTCGTCTGAAACATCGTTATAAAAAAAGCAAAAACAAAAGAAATCTGAGCACAGGAAACAACCATCTGTCAATGCTAAACAAGAAAGCAAGCTTTGATAGTCTTTAAATTTAAACTTTTTTTTTTTTTTTACCCTGAAACATGCAAACTGGCCCAGTGGAGACCTGCTCTAACATCATGTTCATCTGCACAACTTTTATCTCAGGGACGATAATAAGCATTAGTATTCAACAGCTACACAATATCATATGTTTATCTTACTGGTCCAGGAAGATGAAGGGAAGTATTGGCAAATTTGTCCTGCAGATAAAGATGTGTTGAACTTCCAGCATTTGCATACATTTATCCTTCAGTACATCTTTTTGCTTCTGTTCAACACATTTTCTAAATACAGAATGTTTGCTAATTTTACCACTGCAGTGATTTATTCAGATAACAAAAACATCTTAATCAAATGAGGCAAATTTGTGTTAGCCATTTGTGTAAACATATTTTTTCCCTAACTGGTACGACTCCATGTAACTTTCATTTTTCCAGCAAGATTAAATCAGACCCTTTTATTGATGTTTTATGTAAGTTAGGGTCATCAAACTTGTTATTTTCTCAGGGACAGAATAATAGAGAATGTTTGGAGGAATTTTTTTGTGTTTTAATCACATTTAAAACACAACAGAAAAAACAATAAAGTACTACAAACAATGATGAAATGCACAAAAAGAAATAGAACTACACAAGTTAACTGCCATGTATCTTTAATGAATTACTATGTCCTTTAAGTTGCTATAAGATGCTGCACACGCTTAGCTGTACGACCCAAATTGTTTTCACTAGAAGCCACTTCAAAGGTTATTATGAGTGTAATTAATTCAGAAGTGCAAAAAATGAATAGTGGTTTGACGGAAACAAACTCTCTTAGAATCTTTAAAATTATTGTCTTTGGAAATTGTAAAGAATTTACAAGTATGAGCAACTCAATGTGCTTAAGGTGAAAGTTAATGAGATTAAATTTCTTGTTTTTCTTGGTCTTTTTCCTGAGTACATTTTTCATTTACATCCTGTAGAAAGGCCAAGGATGACTGAAAATCTCCCTACAAAAATGTAAAAAGTGTGCAGCAGTTAGTACTGTTCTTTACTCGTCATCATCCGATGGAAAATTGGACCTCAGCTGCACTTTGGATACCACTAAACTACATTTAACCAGAGACAAAGGGACCGTTTCGATCAGCAAACATTTATATACTGGAATGGTCCAGTAAAGATCATTCTAAAAAAAAAAAAAAAGACCTTACTTTTTTTTTTAACCTTAGTAAAAGTTAAAAATAAATAATGTACACAGTTGCTCTGCAACATATTTGAGTTATTTTGCCAAGCAGAATGGGCAGAAATGTCCATCTGTAACAGAGCACAGCTGATGGAGACAAACCCAAAAATAATTGCAGCTGTAACTTCAGCAGACGGTGTTTCTATAAAATATTGATTCAAAGAGGCTAAAACTGAATGTACATCATACATTCCTATTTTAATTTGATTCTCTTTCACTTATCTAATATATTACATGACTTTGTCTTGGTCTGTCACATATAATCCTAATCAAAATACACAAACATTTGTGATTGTGAAGCGACAATGTCATGACAATGTTTCTCATTACACAACAGTTTGGAGCGTTGGATTAAGAAGTAGCTCATATGACAAGCTGAGCAGACATGCAGTTTCCCAGCTGTTTGCTAATTGCTGCTGCTAGTCTAGAGGAGCTGAGTGGACAAGGTGTGGAGGAGGGGGTGCTCTGAGGTGGAAGCTTGACTGGGGGCTACAGATCCAAGGAAGAACTTTGTGGAAATAAGGGCCGCTTTTGTGTGAGTAAGTGTTTGTATTGGCATGAGAGAATAAAAAATGTATCAAACATGGATGAAAGAATCAAAGAAAAACTTCAGGTCCATTTTGATGATGGAATAACTTCACAACATGATGTAAAGCTAAAAAAAAAGAATGTTTTTCCATAACACCCTTCCTTTAATATCTTATTTATGGTTCAGCTCTTTCTCTGATATCACCTTGGTGCTTTTAGACTTAAACCAGTTCCCTTCACCTTGTTTATTATTTCTGGTCTAATCCAATTAATGGTTCCTGATTTCTGACTTTCTGTTCAAACACCAAAATGAAATTATTTCTTTGTGTGGGCCCCTAATAACGTAGGATGGTTTTATTCCGTCATTGAGACCATCTCAGTTTGAGAGCTTCCGTTAAGGATGCAAATCCTGATGCTGCTAAAGCTGCTTTACCCGAGAATGAATCTGTTTGCCTACCTGTCAACTGCAGGGTGGCACAATGGTCGACTGTCCTTTGGGGACAAGTAGCTAGAGGCTGCGGATCCACCAACCACTCTGACCTTAAATTCAATGCCAGCATTCTGCAGAAGGAAACACAAGCATAATCACTCCAGCAACTGTAAAAGCAACGGGGGGGGGGGGAATGAAGTTTGGATAGGGTTATAATATTCATGTCTGAAAATATACAATGTCCTTTATAAGCATCAAACAAAGATTTGTTATAAAAATAAAAAAACACCTTCTTCTACGCACTATAAATCTGGAACAAACTCTCAAAAAACTGGAAAACAACCGAAACACTTCTGCCTTTAAATCTCGACTAAAAACCTACTGGTTTGAAACTTAATCAATGAAACACGAATCAACATTTTGATGTGTAAGATGGCAATTGTTGACGGTGTTCAACAACTTCATATATTTTGTGTGCTTTTATGATGTAAAGCACTTTGAACTGCCTTTGTTGCTGAAATGTGCTACACAAATAAACTCGATTATTTGATTGAATATGAAGTGGAAGCAACATTGTTCACTTATAAACATCTGGTTACAATTTCATGTAGAACTTGATGATGATCTATAGATAATAAATCTCCAAAATACGTTCAATGTTGTAACAACAGGATACACTGTCAAGTTTGGATACTTTTGCTTGGTTTTGTACGTGACACCTTTTTTTTTTTTAACTGATGGATGATTGTGTTTAAAGTCAAGCCATCACTGAAAGATTTTTTTGGCGCCGTGGGGCTGTCATTTTTCAGTCTAACCAGTTTGCTTCACATGAGAGGAGGCTTTGAAGTCCTCATGGTGGATTTTCAGCGGGGAGTCGCACTCCACAGGGCTTTTCATCAGATCTACCCCCTACCTGACTACCTGATCTCAACACTGCAGCTTTCATGAGGAGAAGTTGCTGATTTGCTCCACGCCTCTTCTCTCTAAAATCTACAACATTTCGTGCTAAGAACAGTTTCCTGAATCAAGCACGCCCACGAGTCTAACACCTTTGAAGCTTTCACACATAATTACTGTGGCCAAGAGTTTAACTCTCGATCGGGTTCACATTACGGTAATTAGTCTGCAGTATTATAATCGTCAGTGAGGCAGAACTAACTTCATTTACTAGCATCAGTTAACAATACAACGCGATGCTGAGAAGTAGACCGTTGGCAATCTGGAAGGAAAATGTAAATAGACAAAGTCAAGTTTCTACAGGAAAAACAAAGATTATTGAAGTGTCTCAGTCTGTTCGAAATGAAATACTTAAAATAAACTGAAAAAAGTTTAGCTCAAAACGTTATTGCAGCCTTGTGGACTTTGTTTCCATGGGAAATGATGGTAAAAAAAAGTTTTCAGATGACAACAACACTAAAATCCTGCTTCATTTCTAAAAAATTACTGATATTTGCAAATGTGTAATTGAGATATGATTGCTGAATAGTGTGATTATAATATCGATTATGGTTAACCCACATTTTCCCCATTCTTCTTTTCCATCATTACACTTTCTGTGAAATTTAGCACCTAAAACAGTAAAAACACACGTCTGGTTTGGACGTCGAGGCCAGATAAAGACCGTCCGACTGGTAATGGTGATAATGCAAATATTGTTTATGTTGATTATTCTTTTTAATATATATAAGAATACTTAGAGGATGTAGCATAATGTCAAAACTTTTGTTTTACATATTCGAGGAAATGAGAAGAAGTGTAAACTTAATTATATTCCCGCTGTTTATCGATGTGCATCACCTACATGACCTTACAAATACCACATGAATCTCGTGCAACATTCGCATACATTTAATAGGCAACAGATCAATATCTATATAAATCTAAATACAGTGGCTAGAACAATCATTATAATACAAAAACAAAACAAACCACCAAAAAAAGCTGAAATGAGCAGCAAAAACAGCAAACCATCCACCCATCGTTCATCTTCTGAAGAAATCGAGAGCTTTGCTTTACTACGACACATAAAGCACTCGCATCACTGCAGATGCAGCACCAACTCAGACGATGCTTTATGAGTAAAGAAGCAGATCCTTCAAACTGTGATTTGTTGGCAGTAATCAATGCATTTTAGGCCGCAATGAAACTGTGGCTTCGCACAACGACTCTAATAAACTAAAGGAGGAATTGTCGTCATATAATTTAGAGGAAGTTGCAGCGTTTCATCAGCATCATCTTGAGGCAAAACCTGGGAATTTAGAGGGAAGCAAAATTAAACTTCACATTAAAATTGCTGGAATCCCCGAGAGGACAGAATGGACAGAACCTTCTGGATGAGATTTTGCTGCGTTTCTAATGATTTGAGTTTAGCTAGTTCTACATCTGAACTGAAGATTGGGACGTGTGCCACATTTTTCCCAGAAATGTTTATTTTTCAGCTTGCGTGGTTGTAAGACCGGTTGGGCTAGCTTAGCTCTTTGTTTTTCTCTGGAACAGTCCAACCTGACAGAGGTATGTACTGTCTGTTATTATTTCCTTAAGGAGACGTGTGCCACGGTTACTTAGAAGCGTGGAACAACTTCCGAGTAACAGAACAGAAACACTGCTGGCATGTTTCTGTCGAAGGTTTTTATTTTCCTCCCTGATTGTGTGAGTTTGAACAATGGGCTGATCGGGTTTCTTGAATAATCCCATGAAAACTTGAATGATTCTGAGGCTCTTAAAGCCTTGTAGATACTGTATGGCAGGATATTTCCCATGGAAGGCTAAGTGTTAAATGGATAGCTGAAATATACCACTCCTGCCTTTGAGTTGTTAGCAGATAAACATTTTAGACTGGTGTGTAGTTGTGATTGGAGAATCTGTGAATGTATCTGACAGAAAGCTGCAGGACGAAAAGAAAAAATAGATCAAAATCTGATTAAATTATGACATGACAGACACACAATCTGTTACCTTAGATCAAAAAGAGCAAGATTAAAATATGTTTCTATTAAAATCACATCAGCAAAAAAAAAAAAAAGAAAACCAGACAGGCTTGTAAGGAGTCAGCGGTTGTACAAAAGATCAACCTTGGGGCATGGATAATTTCCCTTTTCTTTATTCATCACTGGCTCTTTGCTCATTTATTAAATTTGATGGAAAAAAAAAAGGATCTGCACTTTCTGGTAAACAAGCTCCATAAAATCATATTCGAACAAGGATACTGATTCATAGCATTTTGCATAAAAAGTGGGTACTTATACTATCATTTCAGTTTTTTCTGATGCAGGAGAGCCATTATTATATTGCTTAGACCTAAAGCAGCATAACTCAATGGATTGTCCTTCAGTGAAGGTTCCAGGGAGTTATCAAAAAGAAAAGCTTTCAGTCTATTTCTGAAAGTACACCAAGATCTTGAACTGCTAATTGAAACTGGGAGCTGGATCACAGTAAAGCAAAGGGTACACATAATAGAGCTTACCTTTTTTTTTTTTAAATACAAACATTTACAGGTATATCTTCATTTATATTTGATCTTACGGTGGACGTTCTTCCTGAACGACTCCGGGACAGGATGTGCCCAAACTCTGTGATATTGTGTAAATGAAAGGAAGAAGGAATATCGCCACTGCCAACTGTATTCTCTAAACATTTCTCATGCCAGTTTGGACTCTGTTCTGCTTTCTAAGCTGCCCTGACTTTCTACGGCACTGATCCAACATGGTGACAGAAACATTCCCAAGATGCTTCAGCCCATATTGACATGGTCGTGTCACAAGGTTGTTTGCTATACACCCCAAAGCTCTTTTCAGCAAACCACGTTGAGATCATTTGTGATTTGTAACATGGTTCATGATCCTGCTGAAACAGTCAGAAGATTGTTTAAATTTGCTTTTGAACCATAACAAATGAAACACTGACCAATTGTTGACTGTGTGGTATCTTACATGACTTTATATTTTTATGTTCTTATGATGTAAAGCACTTTGAACCACCTTGTTGCTGGAATGTGCTACACAGGTAAACTTGATTGATTAATTAATTGATTGAAACACCAGTTAGAACCGTTCATACAGGACAGGACAGACGTGCTTTCATGTTGTTTATGTCAAATCTTACTCAACCAACAGACTCATGGTAAAAAGACACAGGTAACATTTTACCCAATCTGTTGCTGTTCAGTGACGGTGAGTCTGTGTAAAATGTAGGCTAACTGTCCCGTTCTTAGCTGACTGGAGTTGCTCTTGGTGCGATCTGCTGCTGAAGAAGTTGATCTAAAAGATATAATTCTGTATATAGACATCCTGATCATGAGGATTAATCTGTATTCCTGTTTATAAAAATGCTCATTTATAATTAGTTATAAAAATCCCTCTAAAAAAAAAAAAATATATATATATATATATATATATATATATATATATATATATATATATATATATATATATATATATATATTTTTTTTTTTTTTTTTTTTTTTTTTTTTTTTTCAAATTTTTTTTTCACTTTTTTTTTTTTTT